>NC_059333.1:80032500-80260000 GCF_018350155.1 Leopardus geoffroyi
ATCACACATATCATTTTTGTACCAAAGTCAGCTGCGTAATGCTAATCTCCCCTAATGGACTCAATTTCTTGGAAGTGGATACTCTGGCTTATTCATCCTTGTTTCCCTAGAAAAAAATTAGTAGGTCGTCATAAATGTGTTTTGGATTAAATGCATCAAGGGACACAACTCATGCTGCCATCTGATTCTACCCTGTAGTATGACTGGAAGCAGGCCCCGGCTCTCTGAGTCTTACTCTCCTTCTCTGTAAAATGGGTGAGGGGAGGATAAATTAGAAAAGTGGCCTCTCAGAGGTTTTCTGGCTTTATTGTCTATGATTTTTAGACTCTGGTCTCCTAGTGGAAACTGACAGTTCCTCATAACTCTGCAAAAACCAGGGTGATATTTTCATTTATATGTGTTAAAGGGACTAGCGTGTCTTCCCCACCCTCAGCTGTCATGGTTTAAACATGTGTGTTATTTAGCATCTTACAAATTCTCTGACTCAAGTTTCAAGAGGTTTATGGGATTGATTGATTGTAGGAAGCATACAACTTGCGTCTCCCTTGCAGACTACAATTGTTGAAGTAATTGACTCTTTAAAAGGAATTTCTGGCTGTATTTTCTAACGACCATTGTCCACCTGGGTGTATGTGGAAAGAGGTCACTGTGTGGCTGTGTATGTCGCTGCAGTGTCTCTCATATCACTAATCTAGCCATGTTGTGTGTGCCCAGCTCAGTAGCACCTGACCCCCGAGGCCTGTGCTACCCACTTCCCATGCCACCTCTCTGCCCCTTGAGTTATAGTTTTGGAGCTTCCTGCATGGATGGGACTCAGTACTCCTCATATCCCTATTTACCAGGTGCTAATAATGCACAGTTATGATCTTCATAAGCAGCCTATGAGCTGAGGAAGGACAGAGGTTATTATTGACCCATGTTGCAGACAGAACTGAGATTCAAAGAGGTGAAGTGACTTGCCTAAGGCCACATGGCTAAGAAGACCTTCTGAGCCTGGCCTAGTGAGACCTATTGATTTTCCACTGTCCTAATTTTCATCGACTCCTCTGAAGATTGTTCCGATTGCTCCCGGGTTGCCTGACTGCTCTGAGGCCTGTTGCCTGGCGAAACCGGAGGCAGGTGATTCTTTTTTATTTTATTTTTTTATATGGCTCCAGGCTCTGAGCCGTCAGCACAGAGCCCGATGCGGGGCTTGAACTCACCAACCGCGAGATCATGACCTAAGTCGAAGTTGGATGCTTAACCGACTGAACCACCCAGGCGCCCCAGAGACAGGTGATTCTATCCGAAGGAAAGAAGGGGTCCTCGCCCACTACTAATGGCGTGGGACCAAGCGGCCGCACTCGTTAGTGAAGAGGGAATTCAAATAGCTAGAACTGTCCATTTGGGGGTTTCTATCATTAGCATCTTACTATGCCAGTGAATGAGGTGTTGCAGCCTGAAGCGGGGCCTCGCTCTGAAAGCTTCAGAGGACCCACGGTGGGGAAGCATCCCAAGAGCACTGGGTCTTAGTGCTGATTGCTACAACTCCTGCTCAGAGGGAACACTACTTACTAACGCGCCTCTCCCAGACTCAGCATCGGTAGCCATGAAGCGGAGACAAGAAACCTTCCCCAGCTGACCTTGGGGGTGGCATACTGTGCTGGGGGCAGCGGTGCTCCAGAAGCTGAATGTTCCAGGTGAAAATCAGAGAGCATCACGTTTAGTCTTGTTATTATACTTTCTTAGCTATGAAAGGTCTCAGTGGAGGGAAGTAAGCCCAGCCCGGCGTTCTTTTCCTAAAAGTGGCTCCAAGAAACATTAGGCAAGAAGACACATAGCTGTTAAAGTGTGAATAACCACAGTTCCTGCCCTACCTGCCTGTCAGAACACTGAAAGGGATTAAGTTAGATAGTGATGTAAGAGCATTTAGAAAATACAACAGTTGCTCGTATTGTGACATATTCTTTTCCCTCAAAGGCTAAAGGTAGCCCTTAATAACCTGAAAGGACTTCTGTCCAAACCCTCTATGATGCTATTTACGCTGTAGCCCTGCCTCATGTTGGGAGTAAATGGTGCCGCTCAGCTGAGCGGGCGGAAAGGGCTGGGCTGGAACTCCTCTGCTCACATTTTGCTCCTCATACCTTTTGGATTCTCTTTTTGAATCAATGGCTCTAGCTTTCTGTAATGACCTGTAAGCTTCTGGCCCTCTTGGCTCTAACTGGTCCCAGAGGATCAATTCCCTTTCTGAAGAGGGCTGCTTTTGTTTTTGTTTTTGTTTTCTCTCTTGTACCCCGGGAAAAAATAGTTACTCTCATAGACTGTAAAGAAAAACTCCTTCTCGGGAGTTTAAAACATGTTCAAAGTGGGTAGGGCCCAACCTCAGTGAAAACATACTTTCTATTTCCAAACGGAGGTAGAGGCAACTTCTAATATGGGACATACACTGAGGATGCCATAATGTAAATTAAAACCTAAAGCACTGAGAATGGTAAGAAAGCAAATATGTTAGTTATAAGACTTAGTAGAGTTATTGCAATTGAGCGTTACATATAACTCTGAGCTTCCTGGTAGGCAAGGCGAAAAAAGGTAAACGTGATGACTGACATAATTTTCCTTTTCTGATTGAAGGAGGTGTCCTGATTGTTGGAATTCTTTTCGGGCACCAGTTTTGAAAAGGAATTTAATATTGGGTAATCCTCAGGGATGATGAACATGTCTACAGCAAGAGTTTTACATCTAATGCAGGAAAGTTCTGACATTTCCATCTCATCTCCCTTTTTGAACTCCAGGCTCATAATAACTACTGATAAAATTTCTTTACCTACATATTCCAAAGCCACCTGAACATATTCCAGACTGAACTTGTTAACTTCTTTCTGAAATTAGTTCATCCCCCTGTATTCATTATCTCTGTTAAATCATCACATATACAAGCTACCCTTGCCAGACAAATGTCAGCTTGTTTAGATGACTCGTCCCCCAACCTCCAGCCTATGCCTAGTCAATCATGGGGACTCTGTGTCTTTGATTTTCTTTAAATGCCTCCTCTCCTTTCCACTTCCAACACCATTACTTTGGGCCAAAGCTGCCCCATTTCTCACCTGGTCTACTGCAATGGCTCCTTAACTTGCCTTCTTATTATTCCAACCCGTTCTTCATACTGCCTGTCTAGAGACTGATCTATAAAAAATGCAAACCTAATCTTTCTCAAAACCTTGCCAAGGCTGCACCTTGTCTTCAAGGTGAAGTCTAAACTCCTGACATGGCTGATGAGGCTCTTCACATGCTCACTTCCCAGCCCCAGCTGCTGCCACACCTCATATAGCCTCTAACACAAGACACTTGTTCTCTCAGGACACCCCCCTGCTCACGCCTCTGTGCTTTGCACAAGCAATTCCTTCTTCCTAGAAATCCGCCTTTCTTTGGAAGCCTGGTGTCCTCCATTCTGGCGAGTTTTTCTGATCTCCTTTCAATGCTCACCACAATTTGGTTCTGCTTCCTCTGCATCCCTCAGTACCTGGAGTATCTCACTTATACTTGCTGCTGTGACTGCTTAGTTTCTGAATTCTCCAAGAATATCAACTCCTTTAAGACAGAAATGCAATCCCACGCATCCTAGATTTCCAGCTCTGTGCATGTGCCCGACATAGATGGAGTCTGATGAGTTTTGGTTGACCGAATAGGTGGAGGGAAAAAAATAGAATGCTGAGGTTGAATCTAGGGTGTGTTGACTAGTGACACAGGGATCAATGGACTTTTCCTTTAAGATATCTGGAGTGGGTAGACAGACTGTGTTTTAGATAAATCTCTCTGAGATCATCTCTCCGCGCTAAGCTTTGGTAGGAGCTGGAGGCAGACAATGAATGATTTCGCTGTTGCAAAGCCCTCAGCGGACCACCTACTGTGTGCCTGACCAGTGTACCTTGATCCCCCTGTGCGTGTGTGGGTGGATGGGGACAGTGATATTATGCTAAGGGAAGGAAGAAGCCCAACCAAGAAATGGGTCTCTTGCACAACCATGGTTTCCTTTAAGAGGGATTGCTTTCTATCAAGCACCTGGCACCCCATCCATGGAGAACCCTTTCTTTGCTTCCCTCCATCAAGTTTCCCATCATAGAGTTTTTGTCCGGTGCATCTGATTTAACTGGCACTTGTTTAAAATGCATATTCCTCAGTTTTCCCCCTGCCGTCACCCCAAAAACACCCTGCCTCAAAGATGGTCTAAGTTGGCTGGGGAAATTTTTCCAGCAGTCCCCATTGCCTAGCTCCTTAGTGGTACTGTTACAGCTCTACATGGGCAGAACTTGGGCTCAGTCTTGCTTTTAACCTCCACGTGCTGTTTGATGTGGAGCTTTGTGGGCACAAGCAGTTTCCAATGCTCCTGGGCCTGGTACAATAGAGCTGAGCTACCCCACAGACCCCTGGGGGGCATTCTCGTGCCACACAGGCCCCACCTGAGAGTGACTCTTCTTGGCAGGGACACTGGAGGGTGTCTAGGTGGAGGGTGCTCGTTCCGGTGCAGGACCTGGCCAGCACAGCATAGGTTGATAATTATTATGAAAGGTAATGTCTCGCAATCACTATTTGAAATAAATAATAATAATCCATGGCCAAATAGGATTTTGCGGTTCTCAAAGCTCTCAGATTTGCATTATTTCCTGTGACCTCACAATAGTCCTGTGAGGCAGGACTATTCCCATTTTACAGATGCAGAAACTGAGACTCAGAGAGGGCAGTGAGGTGACCTGTTATGTCCAAGGTCACACAGATGGGCTTGCTACCGCTGGGTCTCAGGTTTTCTGGCTCCATTCATGCTATGTTCCATTCCAGCGTGCTTGCTGATCTCTTACGTTATCAGATTTGAAAGTTGAGGAACATTGCTAAGAATGATAGCACTATATTTGAGAGCTCAACAATGTCCATCAAGAGATTTGCAGTTATGATTTCTATAAAAATGCCAAATACAAAAATAAGAATTTCCATTTTTTGGATGATTGGAAGAGGAGACACTGTGGCTGTGTTAAAACGCTAGCCCCATGTGTCAAGAAGGCTTCCGAAGTTCATCATCCTCCTCTAAGCTGTCAGCAAAGTTTCCGTGGTGTGCCGCAGCTGGCTTGCCCCCATTAGTGAAAGCCAATCGTGAGCAACTTTTTTTTTACTTCATGGTTTAGTGATGTCACATTGCTAGCTTGAAATCAGCCATGGTGCAAGAATGTACCCCATGGAAATCAGCAAATGCTACAATTCAGGGCTTTTCCGTCCCGGGGAACCAGGCATTAAACATTTACCAGCACGTCGCTGCTCACAGCTACCAGGGACTGACTCAAACTAGAAGTTCGAAAGTTCTCCTCTGTCATCTGCATGGGACCATCTTCAGTGTTGATTTTTCTTCTAACCACAAGTCATACCCCATTCATGGGATCATGCCATTCCTTAAATAGGAGGCTCTTTCTGTCTGAGCTTGCAAAATCAGACGGGTGGGTTTTCTACTAATAGGTTCTCATATTTGTATAGTTTGCAAAGCGTTTTCATATCCCTCATGACTTCTGAGCCTCGTGTGCTCTATGGGACAGATGCCTTCTCCTCTCGTTAGAGAGGAAGAGCCTGAAGATCTGACAAATGATGTGACCACTCCCAGAGTCATTGGCCTAGCAAGGAGCAGGGGGGGCTTGAACTGGGTTTTCCACCTCCTTGGTTTGTGACCCTTCCCCTTGTACGAGGCCCCTCCTTCACTCGTGAGACTTGCAATGCTGGCAGCTCAGGCTACCGTTTGGGGCAAGGAGAAGGGATGCCCTGTAGCAGCCTGGGGTATAACATTTGTCCCTGCCCTGAACAGAAAAGGACAGACACACTGGCTTAGGAGTACCTGCAAAAATTGCTAGCCCCACTTTACTGATCCTGTGCAAGGAAAGGAGTCTACTTTCACTCTTCCTTTCTCCTTGTTTCCGCCTTTGATTCCTTTAGAAACTTTTATGGGAGCCTAGCATCTCTGGGCCCTGCTGTAAGTCCTGCCCTCAGCAGGAATTTGGAGCCTCCTAAGTGACTGGCATTAATGCCCTGCTTCCCCTCTTGCACAACTCCCAGCTTCTCTACTGCCCGGTGATGGAATTATTGATTGGTAAGCATTTCACAACACATTTTCAAAACATGCTGAAGGTCAAAAATTAATGACTCATGGGCAGTCACACTTGTTTCTGCCTCAGCCTCTCTGGATTATATTGGTGAAGTTGGTTAATAGAAGTCACTGGAGAACCCGAGGTCAAAGTTGACTGTCCAACCCTGACCAGCGGGACAATTAAGTGACTTGAAGACATAATTCTTGATCTTTTATTTGGTGATTAATCTGCTGAATCACTTTGGTTTTTCATACAAAAGAATATAAGAGGGGAATGAGAGGATTTCAGTGCTGAATTGGCCACCAACTTGCCCCAGAGTATTAGAGTACTGGAGTACCGGAGAGGTCCTCAGCTGAAGAAGGCGGCTTGGGGCATAGGTAAGGGAGCACTTTGCTCTGATACCTGGGATTCTACACCAGCCCTTTGGAGAACAAAGCCAAACCCCTGAGCCAGTCTTGGAGATACTTACTCACATCTGTGCTCAAAACCAGAAAGAGCTCTGTGTGAGACCGTATGGAAGAGTGTCTTAGGACACAGTAGCAGAGAGAAATCCAGATCAGGAGGCAAGGGATCTGGGTTAACTCTCAACTCTTCCACCTGAGATTTGAATACATCGACCAATTGCTAGACCTGTGTCAGGACCTCGGTTTCCTCACGTGTAACACGGAGACGGTGATGAACGCTTTCTTTCAGAGGGCTGCCTCAAAGGTCAAGTCCCTGACGCACGTGAACTTTTCCTGGTACAAACCGCAATGCGTGGGGCAGCTACGGCATGGTTCTACATGGGCTAGTTGAACGTTTTGAGGGAATGAGTATCAAGGGGACGTTTGTTTTCTTCTTGATATGAAAATTTGTTCTCACCTTTTTTTTTTTTTTTTTTTCCTGTTTTTCCCCAGAGAGTAATCTAACTTGCAGAATTCGTTTCCGAATGCCTTTTCGGGGGCAACCGTGGGACTGGAAATTTCTTTCGTACTAGTTCTCCTATAGGTTGTTATACTTTAAAGTACCTGAAGGTCCTGTAATTCTAATATAATGTAATGCCAGAACTAAGAGGTGTGATGTCGTGGAAGTATCCGTGACGTCTGTGCCTCCTGGACTCTGCAGCATAGCCCTTCTCCACATGCATTCCCGCACATTCTCCCTCTCACAGCTGTGTGGGCAGCGTTGCTCCCCTGCTGCTGACTGGTGAATGTGCCAGTAAAAAAAGGAAGCAGGGGCACCTGGCTGGCTTGCCCCTCTTGATCATGGAGTTGAGATTTCGAGCCCTGCGTTGGATGTAGAGATCGCTTAAAAAAAATAATAAAATCTTAAAACGTAAATAAATAAAAAGGAAGCAAATTCAGTTACGTAAAACACAGCCTGGGTGAGGAAAGGCAAGTATGTGTTTCGACTTGATTGAAATCACTTTTTTTCCCACCAGTTTGTCCTCTTGTCAGGACATGTCAGAACTTACCGAGCCCTTGGCAGTCCCTGTTCTCACCTCTTCGTTGTACTTAAGAGTAACCTAAGGCTTAGAGCCTAGAGGTGACTTCATCAGGGTCACAAAGCCAGCTTTTGGGGCAGAATCAGGATTCAAGCACCCATCTCCTGACTTCTCCTGTCTCCTATCTCCAGTACCCCACATGTAAGTGGTGACTCTAAAAGAAAAGAGAAAAAAAAATAGAACTTCATTGGAATATCTTGGGTTACTGGCTTTCTTTTTTCTTTTTTCTTTTCTTTTTTAATTTTTTTCTTAATGTTTTTTTTTTTTCAATTTTATTTTTGAGACAGAGAGAGAGCATGAGCAGGGAAGGGGCAGAGAGAGAGGGAGACACAGAATCAGAAGCAGGATCCAGGCTCTGAGCCATCAGCACAGAGCCCGATGCGGGGCTTGAACTCACAGACCGTGAGATCATGACCTGAACCGAAGTCGTACGCTCAACCGACTGAGCCACCCAGGCGCCCCAGGTTACTGGTTTTCAAGGATAGTTTTATGACTGGCAGTAACAATGCCTCAAAAGCTATGGTAGCCAGCTTCGATGAACTTATGTAATGCGCACTTATCATAGAAGACGTGTCATCAAACACCTGCTAGATCTGAGCGTTGGTGCCTAAGTTGCTTTTATTGTCAAAGAGAAGAAGGGGAAAAGGAACTCGGCTGAACAAAGCTGGAGGATTTTTTATTAGAAAATTCGGAGGCAATTTCTGGAGGAACGGGAACACATTTCCAAAGGCTTCTAAAATGTACATCAATGGGATTGGGTGAATTTAGTAGTTAAAGAAGTGAAGGGCACTGAGGATCGTTTGGTGCCTAAGGCCTCTTTCAGACAGGTCTCTTCTGTTTGCCTTGGTCACAAAGCTCTAGGAGCCTCAAGGTGGGCAGGCCCAAAGGTTTCCCAGAGCAATGTCTGAGGTTGCTGGTTTCCATTCAGGCTTCCAGGCAAACACACACCAAAACACTCGTGGTTCTCACTGGGATCTCTTCTCATTAGCGGAACATGACCAAAGTCGAAGAGACATGGGCCATTTGTCTCTCCACCTGAGTCCATCCATACAAAGTGGACTTTGGCCTATTTTGGAGGTCAGCCTACATCAACAGGATGGGACATTTGCCAAATACACGGTCACTTGCTTTTGGTTCCCCACAAATTTTTGAACAGCAAGAGCTGTTCATTTATTTACTCGCCTAATAGTTATTATTAAGGGCGCACTGAACTAGAAAACCTGTGCAGGTATAATGGGCTCTCTGCATCTCAGTTTTCTCCCCCGAACGAGACTATTCATTACCTGCCTTGAGGATCGCACCTTGTTGCTGGGAACATCCCATGAATGACGTGTGGAACTGCTGTTTCGACTCTCAAGCCCGCCACCTAGGTGAAAGGTTGTTGCTATCACTCTGTGGCCAACAGCGTGCTGGGCACCAGGTAGGTTACAGAAGACATATAAGAGATGGTCCCTACCCTCCAGGAACTTACAACCCTGCATTGGGAAACTGAGGCACACCCAAACAAAACAGAGATGGAAGGCTGTATTTGCTATTCCAGGGGTAGCTCTGAGACCTATCCGAGGGCAGAGAAGGAGGAGCTCATTAACACGCTGCAGATGTTGGGACAGCCTCTTGGAGGACGTGAGGCTTGAGTTGGGTGACAAAGTAGACAGAGAAGATGGAGAAGGTCTTTGTGGGTGTAGCATCGCCGAGTCAGCAAGTGGAGGGTTTTCTTGGTAAATCAATCTACTTGGAGTCAGAACTCCCAACCAAGCTGGAGTTACGGATTTAAAATTTGAGGGGAGCTATAAGAAAGGGAAAGTCAGAGACATTTTTAGACCAATGATGGGCTATAACGTGATGGTGACTGGGGAGGCGTCACGTGTGACAGATGGGTTTGTGAGGAGACAGAGGAGGGAAGGGGGCTACAGCAGGGGGATGGTGTGCTTCTGGACCAGACCGATGAAAATGGTAAGAGAAAAACAATGCAGGTCAGTGAGAGAGTTCTGTTTGTAGGTGGAGGACAAGTCAAGCTATTCACCCTGGCTCCTCTCCTGGTGTCTAAATGTTGGGATTTGAGTTAAAGTGGGCAAGGAGGGGCAAAAAATGGGAGTGTCTTTATATGTACACTTGGAAGAGCTTTGAAAACACAAGCTGGTCTCACAGTATCTATTTGTCTACCCATGACAAAGGATTTGAAGTTGCTGGCTAATCCATAGGATGACAGCTCTTCAGAGTTAGGCAGAACCTTGCAGATTACCTGGTCACATGGTGGCCAATGTCAGAATTTCTGTTCCAGTATCCCAGCAAATGCTCATCCCTCCTCTCAAATCTCTTTAATCAAGGCAGTTCACTACTACTTGAAGAAGACCTTCCCAGGACTGGATGTGTCTAAAGCTTCGCAATACTTTTATTTTGAATTCTAATGAATTTTCCTAACTGGTTCTCCTATTGCCCCCCCTCCCAGGGTCACACAGAACACTTTCACATCTTCTGGATTCAGCCATTTAATTGAAGATGCAGGCCTTGTCTTCCTGGATGCTCCCCATCAACCTCATCGATATAAAAATGACCTTTTCTATTGGATAAGTAACGTAATTTTTTATTTAAGTACTTTTTTAAATAAAAAAAGTATTTTTTTATTTAAAAAATAAAATCTCATCATTTCTATTTTTTAAATTTATTTTATGTTTATGTATTTTTGAGAGAGAGGGACAGTGAGTGGGGAAGGGGCAGAGAGAGAGGGAGAGGGACCCAGAATCAGAAGCAGGCTCCAGGCTCTGAGCTGTTAGCACAGAGCCTGATGAAGGGCTCAAACTCAGGAGCTGTGAGATCATGACCTGAGCCGAAGTCCAACCCTTAACTGACTGAGCCACCTGGGCACCCCTCATTTCTATTTTTATTTATCACTTTAACCAAAGACAACAGAGTTGGATTCTGAATCTTACAGGAAAAAAAATTAATTGAAAGGAAAAAAGAAAGAAAGAAGGAAAGAAAGAAAGAAAGAAAGAAAGAAAGAAAGAAAGAAAAAGAAAGAAAGAAAGAAAAACTCAGTTATGGGAACCTTCATATCCTTCTTTCTTTACTTTAAGAGCGTAAATGGGGGCTTTTGTTGTTGCTGTTTTTGGCTTTGCACAAAAGTCACGTCCTGTGATCTCATGAAATAGGTGCCTTCATCTCTTTCTTTTTTGAACTGATCAGCTGGATATCTTCCAGGGATTTGGTGTCAGAAATCAAGTCTGGTGAGTGAGAAGTTTGACCAGATTCAGAACAGCCTTGCCAAATTGCAAACAGAGGGTGTGGAGTCAGGTCAGTTACAGAGGGTCACAAAAATGAAACTCACAATGGACAGGGTGTATATTTGAGGCACATAAGTCAGTAGTTGATATTAATAAAATACAAAAACAAAAACAAAATAATAATAGTAATAAACAGCCAGGCCAACACTGAAACTTTTGAACTGATACGGAGGGAAGGAGATCTGTAATATACACACTGTTGCCTGAGGACGGTCTTTCTCGTTGCCTTAGCAAGTTATATTGCCATGCTCTGTTTCAGACCGTGCTCCGGCAAAACCTTAGCACTCATATTAAAAGTTTAGAGTAGGGGGCTCCGGTCATGATCTCACGGTTGGTGAGATCGAGCCCTGTGTCGAGCTCTGCCCTGACAGTGAGGAGACTGCGTGGGATTCTCTGTCTCCCTCTCTCTCTGCCCCTGCCCTGCTCATTCTCCCTCTCTCTCTCTCTCTCTCTCTCTCTCTCTCTCTCTCTCTTTCTCTGTCTCAAAATAAATACATAAACTTAAAAAAAAAAAAGTTTAGAGTAGAAAAGATAATCTTTACCAGAACATAGAAAATCGTATCAAAACACACAAGCAAACAAACATGAAGCAGGTCAGTTTTCTCTTTTTGGCACTGAGCAAGACCATATGCTTCCAGAGATGAGGATTTAAAAATAGCCTGTCCCACAGCTCACATTGTAGCCCTGGGACATGCTGGGGGTGGGAAGGATTGCCTCACACTTAATAATAGTGACACTTCACATTTACACGAACCTCTTCTCAAAGTAACCGAGAGTACTTTCCAGTTATTTGTTTGCTGTGTTTTAAAAAAATCTAATCTTCCTGATGTCCCTGTGAGCGGAGAAGGGAGTGGTACTAATATTCCCACTTTACCCGGATGACCGAGTTATCGAAGGGTAAAGTCACTAAGTTGGGATCACAGACTGACTCAGGAATTAATCTGGTGCAGTTCCAGACACACGGGGCTGCGGGCTGCAGCAACATCCTGAGCCGTGAGAGACACGAGTTCAAAGGATGTTGCACAAAAAAGAAAGAGTTGCTTCCCATTGCTTCTGTTTTGAAATGCACTTGCCTTTCCTTGTAAGCATTTCATCAGTTTCCCATTCTAAGGCAAATTGCTTACAAGCCTTGGTGACCTATATTTGCAGACCAATTTACAGAGTCTTAGTAACAACGTGATAGTTCACGTCTCCAGAATCCCTTACCCTCGAGAGGGTCTCACACTCGCCATCTCATCCGATCTCTGTAACAGGCTGTCATTCAGGCAGGGCCAGAGTTTTGATGAGAGAGGTCAGAGGCTCAGGATGTGGGGGAACCTCTTCACCTCTTCACCCAACCTGTTGTGGGGCAACAGACACCGACCAACATGCAGATCTTCACTCTGGAGGTCTGGGCTGTTTTCCCACGGGCGACACTGTCCCCTAGGTCTAAACAACGTGGTGAAACTTGGCCGCACAGCGTATGTTCCCAGGGAATATGTCTTCCTCTGTGCTCAGGACTGACTGCCATCCAATGTGGCGCCCAACACTCGGTTTCTAATTGGCCGCATAACACGAATGGGGGGATACTAGACGTAGCAAACACAAGTCACTGACAAGCTCCCTTTAAGGAAGAAGGGAAACTCGTCATCCAGATTGTCAGCAGACGGTTTGGAGATACCTGGAGTCCAGTGAGGTTGTGTGACCCACCAGCCTTAGCCCCTATTCCGACACTACCTCCCTCGGCTCTACTATAATTATTCTCTTGCCAACACACTAAATTCCCTTGTTGCTTTCCCCTTCATTGGGCAAAACCCCAGTCCTGGGGAAACGTAACCATCCTCACCTCCTTGTCCCTAAGCAGCAAAATGCTGTTAAGAACATCGCACACCATGCTAGAAGCAGCTCGATTTAAATTTATGATGGCCAAGGGGCCCTATAACACTTCTAGCAAATTTGCCCTTTCAGTCCCTGGATCAACTCTTTCACACCTTCACCTTCCTCCCTAAATCTCCACCACACGTTATTCTTTCCATCTTCCAGGATGATGACCTTCCTTATTATTCAAGGAGAGTTATTCTGTCTTTCCACCACCAGCTTCTTTACTCACCCACATCTGCACCTGCAAACACTACCTCCCACAGGCAGTGTTGCTGTTTCTAAAGGTCACCCCTCCGTTTGTCTCCTGGATTCTACCTCCTTTTACTTATTTCTCTCTGGCAATATCATTTTCTCCCATTCCGTTACATCAATCCTATCAACATACAAAGACGCCTGCATGATAACCATTAAACAACAACTCTCCCTTGATCGTGTTCGTCTCCCTTGACCCTCCTGTGTCCACCCCTTTTCTTTGATGCCTTCCCCAAAATCTTCAAAAATAAGATCTGCTTTTCTGGTCTCCTCTTCTTCAGCTCCTCAATTCTGTTCCCATTTCTTTGGGATCCTGTCACTCTACCTAAGCAGCCCTTTTCAAGGTCGCTAATGATCTACATATTTCCAAAGCCCACACGGACTCAACTTTCTGGACTCTTCAGTAGAATTCGACACAGTCGAGCCCTCATACTTTTTTGAATATTCCCCTCCCCGTACTTCTGTGATGCCACTCTCACCTGGCTTGCCCTTACCTTCCTGTCTCCTTGTCTGGCTCTTCCTCCTCCACATCAAATTTTGGAGAGCTCTGAGGTTCTTGTCTCTGTTCTGTAGACACTCTTCCCGGATGATCTCATTGGGTCTCATGGCTTTAATACACCATCTATATGCAGATAACTCCAAATCTTTACCTCCACCTGACTTCTCCCTTGAGCTCCAGACTTGATAACTATAATTGTATATCTAATAGGCATTTCACACAAACCACCACCCAAGCCAAACTATTGACTTACCTCTCCCAACATCCAAGTCCTCCACTCCAAGTCTTCCCTTGTCAGAGTAAGTTGTCCTGAGCCACCGAGATATTTGTTCAGAGAATATACATGAGCCATTCTGATTGTGTTTTATTTCCCTTAATCCCCACGGCTAGCCAATCAGCAAGCTCTATTGACCTTATACCTAAAATATATGTCAATCTAGGATGTTTTTCATCACCTCTGCTACTAGCCACCTTACTCCAAGCTGTCATCACATTGTTCACGTCCAGATTTTTGGTCCCTATACTCACCTTTTGCACAGTAGCCAGAACAATGTTTCCGAGACCCGAAGTTATAAAGTCACCTCTCGGCTAAACTCTCTTACCATGAGTATAAAACTCTACAGAGCCTAGTCCCTGGCTACTTGTCCAGCATCATCTCCCTTTCTCAGCCTCATCTGCAATGTTCACTGTTTTTTTTCTTCCTCCCTCAAACCTGCCAATACTTTCCAATCTGAGGACTTTACACTTGCTTTTCCTTTTATTTGGATGTCCTTCTTCCAGACCTCCAGTGGCTGCTTCGTTTTGTCATTCTGGTCTCAGATCAAATGTCATTCCCTTAGACAGATTCACCTGACCAACGTCACTAAAGTATTCTCCCCTAGAACCAAAAATAAGTATTCCACCGTTGTCTCTGCCCCCCTGCAAGGAGGAGTGTTCTCCTTTAGTTAAATTCTAGTGAATTATACCCTCAACTTTAGTGGTGAGTCTGTATAAAACCTGACATTGAAATTTGTGACTACATTGTCCCTGGGGGTTTCTGAAGACATTATTTGCTCTGTCACTCAGTAATCTTTTCTATAAAACCCTGTATGAGGAATTCTTTTAGGACTAAGAGCTAGAAAGCTTTGTTTCCCTTGAGAAACTGATAATGACACAACTGACTTCGCATTGGTTTTTCTCTCTCTCCTCTCTCTGTTTTGTTTTGTTTTGCCTTAATAACACAAAATTTTAGCTTAATTATTGCAGATAATTTAGCTTAATTATTTAGCCAAAATTTTAGCTTAATTATTGCAGATATGTACAACTATAGGACCTGGTTACTTGTCTAGACAGTTTTGTCCAGTAGAATTTTCTACAATCATGGAAATATTCTGGATCTGCAACGTCCAATAAGTCGCCGCTAACCACGTGTGGCTACCAAGCACTTGACATGTGTCCAGTGAAACTGAGGAACTAAATTTTTATTGTATTTAACTTTTATTGATTTAAATTTAAATAGTCACACGGGCCTGGTGGCTACATTGGACAGCACAGGTCCGGATACCCTGGTCTAAGATACTAGAGTGTGTTTTTATGCACACTTCATTATTCATGATTGTATTTCCAATAAGTTGCCTCAGTCCTTTGTGGCTGGTAGGAAAAAAAGAAAAGGAGAAAACACATTGAAATGAGTAAGTGACTCTGTAGGAGGAGTTAGCATGTTTATAGGCTTGGGTGACATGATCAGGGTATGCAGACAAAGAGTCTTAAATCCTATTTCCCCATGAGAGCTCTGTGGAAAAAGCACCTGCAGCAAGTCTGAGATCCAAGTTCTGGTCTTCGTTTTGCTGTTGGACATGACGTGTGGCTCTGAGTGAACCAAGATTCAATATATTCACGAGTAAAACAGGGGCTGTTGGATTGATGACTGGGTGTCTTTGGCATCTGGAGACCAGATGTGTAGCCCCTCCCACTGCCATTCCTTCTGAAGTCCAGGAAGCTGGCCCTTGGCTACCGACGTGCAATATGGGGCAAACCTTGAGAAGGTCATCTTATTCATGCTCACCCCTAGGACAGGGTCATTGGTAAATGAATTTAAAACAAATACAAACAGTCCAATCTTCAAAATGTCATCAGGGAGGGAAAACCCGCCGTAAATACTTAGGGATTTGGATATTTTTGATACCAAGGGATGTATCATTCCCTTTATTGCATAAAAGCACAGGACTGACATCAGAAGACTTGGACTCTAGTCTCAGCTCAGCTACTAACAAGCTGCATGATTTTTGTCAGGTCAAAGTTTCCTCCTCTCTCAAATGAGAGGATTGGACCAGCTGACCTTTAATTTCCTGTCTTGTGCTAGCCGTAATAATCATAGCTAACATTTATCGAATCTTCAGAATGTGCTGAGGTACGTTGCTTTATTTAGTCCTATAGAGGTGGGGAATATTATTATTTCCATTTCCAAGGCAGAAAGACTGAGCTTTAGCGTTTCACAAGGGAACAAAGTTAGCAAATGTTGGATTCTCTACCAGAATCCCACGGTCTGGTTTCAGAACTCATTTTCCTTACCTGTTCTGCCTTCTCTATAATTTTGTGTTTTTCTCCTATTGGCCAGAGCACCATTGTTTTCTTGGTTAAACAAACAGTTGTCTTAATGCTTTCAACGAAAAATTCCAAAATCTGGGCCCGAATATGGTTTCCCCAGACTTCAGAAGGCCAGGCAAGGCCCAGTACAGCCAGGATTCATGGGTTGGTTGCCACCTGGCAAAAACAGCCTTATTCATTTGGCTAGTGTGCTGTGAAAATAATACCATTTTCTAAGTATGCTGTGATATGACAAATTCTGGGAAGCATGTGGGCTTAGGCATATGTAATGACTCACCGGCAGGGTTTAGCTTGGGCTTCTCACAAGTCATATCACACGCATTTCACAAGATCCTATCATGAGGGGATGCTCTATCCTACAAATGTCAATCATCACTCCCCAAGAGTGGGACATGTCAGTAATCCCCATATGTCCAACAGGTCCATCTTGGACCTGGCCCTCAGCTGATCTTCAGTTAAGAACACATTTTGTTAGCTGATAGAGCAGGATCCTTATGTTGGTTAGAATCCTATGAAGTTAGAGCCAGAAGGAGCTTTAGAAATGTTAACCTGAAGAAGGCAGAGGATTTTCTCAAGGTCCGTTCAAAGTTGGAATGAAAACTCTGCTCTCCCTCATGCCCCGTCCAGGCCCCCTCCTTATCAGACTGGTAGTCAGAACCACATCCTTTGGAAATGAGGTAGGGCAAACATAACTGAAATTTCATCCTGCCTCTACAGATGTCAGGAGCAAGGGAGTACCTGTAGTAGGAGAACCTACCTCCCCTGGCTCCATCAAAGGCCACAGACCCATGAGAACCATCCAGCTTAGCCTGAGCCACACGCCCGGAGGTCACAGCAGTGCACAGGAACGTGAGAGGAAGTGGAAACGTGCGAGTGGAGGGCTCAAAGCAACGGGCTCACCACCGGAAAAAAAAAAATAAAAATAAACACGCTCAGAAATAGTGTAACTGATATGCAAAGAAGATCAAAACAAGGGTTTTAAAATATCTTGGCTGCTTTAGAGGAGGTGGGGGTGGTAAATGAAGCGAGGTTGCAAATGGGTGTTGGGGTTGGGGGGGGGGAGGTGGGGAGGTTATATGGATGGTTCACTGCAGCCTACCAGGCCATGGAAGCCTGAAGCCCAAGGGTATTCAGATGAAAATGTGGGAGGTATAGATTCTCATGGGTAACTCAGAGGTAGGCAGGGATTCAGGAACAAGAACCCTGGAGACCTTCAACCCCAAACTCCTCCCTCCCTAACCTCATTGCTGTTCCCTGAGAATCTGCACCATTTGGAGTCATGGACATTTGTCCCAAGGCAGGGCATTGAGGCTCAGACAAGCCAGCAGTGAAGGCACCCAGGATTCCACCCAACTTGGCTGAACTTCTGAACTTCAAAGCTCAAGTAGCAGTTTGGAACAAACCTTCCAGGGTTAAGGATCGAGGCTGAGCAAACTAAGGGAAGATAAATCCCTTAATCTTGAGAAGTCCAATTCCCTTTCCTTTCATTCTGTTGTGAAGGGCTACAGAAACGAACTCTCTTTTAAAGGAAAGGCTGTATTTTGAAACTGGTTCCTGAAATGGGAAACCAGAAGTTTGGTGATGGCCCTGCTGCCTGTTTATGTTCTCCCTCTGCCAATTTAACCAGCCCTAATAATAGCTCAAGGATCATGGGGACATTTCCAGCATCAGACGGCCATCAGTCAACAGCATAGGTACAAAGGGGAGCATTCGATTCACTATGGACCCAAATCGTCTCATGGATTTTAGCAGAGGAAAGACACTGGGCAGGGCTGGGGAGAGGGGGGTTGCCTGGGCTTTAGAAATTAACCACCCTTCATATAGGTCTGATACTTACAAAGCACAGTTACATTTCCTATCCAGTGAGATGGACTGAGCTGGGGCAATCATACATATTTTCCAGTTGAGACAGCTGAGGCTCCCGTGTGAAATGGTACAAGGGCTCTACTCCAAGTGATATATGCTCATTATAGGGCCCTGAGGAGTCAGAGATGGGAATCAGATCCCTTTGGTCTGAACTTGAGCTAGCTCTCTCCACACCTTCCTCCTCCTCCCTCTCTCCCTTCTCCTCCTTTGACAAAGAAGGGCACATTTAATACTTCAGTGATGGAATAGAAGGTTGCTTTCTTTAACTTTTGATCCAATATTTTTTCTATTGTGTTTCTTGTTTAGTCAAGAGAAGGCAAATCCTACCCCAGACTCTTCTTGAACCTGATATTTAGTAGATAACCACCAACACATGCATGTGACGGCCTTTAACTAGCAAAGCCCAGCCAACTTGGGCTGAGGTGGGAGACAGATGGTAGAGTAGAGCTTCGATGTCTGTCTGAAGCAAATTTGCTCCGTAGGTCCAGAGAACAGTGTGGTTGACACAGGCTGTGGAATTTCACAAGGTAGTGTTCATTGTGGGCTGAGGGGATCCAGGAGAGACTGCTAGCTGGAGGAAGCCCTACTGAGGCAGCATATGAAAGGATAAATATGGGTTGAAGCATGGGGAGTTCTAGAGAAGCAACAGGATAAAAGCCCAAAGGTTTAAAGTACATTGGGCATTGTAGAAATTTCAAAAAGACCCACCACGTTGAAGCCATGAAATTCACGTTAAGGAGACACTTTGGAGTCATAACGTGGAGGGCTTTGAAAGACCAGCTGAATCACTGTAATTTTATTCTGCAGGCATTTAGGAGTCTCAGAAGCCTCGTGAATGCGAGAGTAGTGTGAGAAAACTGGTGTTCTAGAAAGCTCCTTTTAGTTGTATGCAAGATGGGTAATAAGGAGAGCAGCTGAGAAAAGAAAGGCCACAGGGGCCGTGTACTGTGTCACGAAAAGAAAGGTCACAGGGGTCGTGTCAAGAGGCTGACTATTTTGCTTTCTAACTATGTAAACTTGGTCACATCAGTCCCAGATAGATGCATAAATATATAGGAGTACTTCCTTCTCTGATGTGAAAACCTGTCCTGCCTATCCTTCAGAGAGGACCTGGACATCACATGCCATGAAGTGAAAATGATTTGTAAACTATAAAACTACAGAACAGACATGGGAGATAATGCCCCAGGTTGACTTGATGCGATGGAAACGTGAGTTGTTGGTGGCCATGGGGATGGGTGGTTTGGGGCCATACTGAGTGAATGCTAAGTCTCCCTCTGGAGGGATATCATGTTTCCTTGCTGGCACCTCCTGTGTCACCTGGCACAGACTGGAGGCTAGCAGAAGATTAAGGTGTGTCGAGCTCCTGCTTAGGAGTCAAAGACCAGAAATCCCTTAGGTCCCTAGCAACTTCCTCAAGGGAATGAAAGAAATACAAAGCTAGCTTTTCAATCTTGATCCGGAAATACAAATAAACAGTTGAGTTACTGTTTTGCAGAGTTGCCGAGTAATTATGAAGGGCAAGGAAGAGTCAGTTTGCACAAGGTGATTGCTCAACGCAAAGGTCTTGTTACTGGACCGGCGGAGGTGTCCGGGAAGGTGCAAGCAGAAGTCAGCCCAGCTGTTCTCAGGGGCTGCTCACTGGAAGGCAGGCCTCGGCCTCATGGACAAGAAGGGTTAACACAAACGAGTGAAATGAAAACTGCAGAATCAAGACTAGGTTAGGAGGGGTGAGACACAGCCATCTGGGCTTTCAGCCAGCCCTGGGCTTCCAGTGGAAGTATTTCACAACCCCCTTCTTTCTTCATGGGTTATGTCCTTGGAGTGAGCCAGCCAGTGGGGGCATCTTGGAGGAGTGGAAAGTACACTGGACTGGGTGCGGGAGCTCTGCGTTCAAGCCCTGGCTCCAACCCTGCCCCGTGGTGTGAGCCTTTCTCTTGGGGCTGGGCTCAGACGAGACTGCATGATCCCTGGGACTCTCTTTGGATTCAGACTCCTGAGAGGGGCAGGGGACAGGCCAGCCTAGCCTTCCAAATTGAAATTCAGAAAGGACAGCTACAGTGAGTGAACTGACCTACAGCCCAGGGTGATTGACTCCTGTGATCAGGCTTTAGCTCAGGCCATGATGGCAACATGGGGAGTTTCAAACAAGGTCAGCTTGGGGCAGAGGCAACCGTGTGCCTGCCAACCAAGGCTTGAGGTTCAGATGCATCAGAGAGCTGGGAGCCCTCTGAATTCCCCCTCATCATGCTGTGGAGCTCTGCGTAACTAGGAGGACAATTTCCCTGATCTATTTTTCCTTTGGAGCCTGGGACAGCATAACTCATTTCCCTCCCGCTCCCATTTTCCTTCTCCAAGTCTCAGAAGCTAGGAACTCCTCCCCTCCACTTCTCCCACTTCCCAAGCAGATGCTCAGTGATAAACGCACTTGCTCTCTTGCACATACTTCCCCTGTTCTTTCTGGTGACCAGCCACAGCACTGGTCCAGGCTTTGGGAAGTAGGGTGTGGGGCATGGGAGCAAAGTTCACAAGCTGGTCCCTGTGGCTGCCCGGGCTGTGCCACGTGTCTGTGCAGGCAGCGTCCCATGGTGAGCTCATTCCTAAAGAGGGGCCATTATTCATGAACCACTTACGAGCACCATCGACTTTCTCTGGTCCTCCCTCCAGGGTCCAGGGGAACATCCAAATGAAAGAAACCTTTACTGAGCACCTACTAAATACCAGGATCCATTTTGAGACAAGACAAAGGATCCAGAGGTCAGTCATAGCTCCTGCTTCCAAACGGAGAGACAGGGTAAGCCAGAAAGCCACTATGATACCATGTAGAATACGAGGATAGACAAATTCAGGAAGACTTCAAATGAAGGAGAAGTAACGCTCAGTTGGCAACCCATAGAAGTCTGTGATGAGATAGAGAAATCATGCACATCATATTTATTATTATGGTTATTATTATAGCCAACTTCTACCAAACTCTTACTATGTTCGAGGTACTATGCTAAACCCTCGTATGCTACCTTATTTCTCTTCACAAAAGTCCTTTCCTCTTAGATAGCATCATTTTGCAGATAAAGAACATGAGGCTCAGAGAGGTTAAATAACTTTCCCAAGGCCACTCAGCCAGTAGATGATTAGAACCCATGGTTTCCATGCAAGTATGGAGATGAGGTATTCCCATATAGAATAAAGAACGACAGCTTGGGGTGGCAATGCATGACATAATTTTGTTGAGGCAGGGCAGCTGTGGGGGTTAAGATGAGGGGGACTTGAGGACCCATGAGGAGCTTGACCTTGCCCTAGAAGCTGTGGGGAGATTGAGAATTTCAGTGGGACAATAGCATGGTGAGAAGGTAGTTCCAACTTAACAGTGAGGACAGGAAGACTGTCAGTCAGTGGTGGGCTGGAAGGCTGGACTGCAGGACAAGAGTTAGGAGAGGAGAAGGAGAAGGAGAGGAGCAATCAGAGTCCAAACGCCTGTCCATCATCTCCCTCTTGTCACCATCAATGGCATAGCAAACAGAGAATGAGGTGTCTTAAGACAGCCTGTGTTCCACTGAGGTTCCGCAGGTGTTTGGGGGGCTTTCCTATCAGTCAGGTGCATGTCAGGCCCCAGGGTGGTGGCTGACACTCTTTCCTCATCCACAATGAGCAGAGCATCCTCTGAATTCAGGACCTTTGTGCACATCCAACTCGTACCCTTCTCCATCACTCTTTTGTCCCCTCTCCCAAACCCTGCAAAGCAGCAGAACCAAATGAAACAGAGTCCTTTTAATGGAATCGGGCTCCCAAGGAGAAGGCCTGGGTAGAACCAATGGGAGAACCGTGTATCCCCAGCCACCATCAACAGACCAAACAGGAGGTGGGTCAGAGAGAGACACGGCGAGAGGGTGGGCAGTGAAGAGTGCCCGGCAGTGATGTCTGACAGGAGCCCCATGAGACTGCCAGTGGGCTCACTCTCCAGCCCAAGTTCCTGAGGAGCTCTTGCAAGGCTGTGGCTAAGGCAAAAATCAAAGCCATAGAAGTCTTTGCCTCAGCCAGATGAGTTGAACCTCTGCAGCTATGTTCTTCTTGGCGCTTCCTTTTTTTTTTTTTAATTTTTTAATGTTTATTTATTATTGAGAGATGGAGAGTGAGCAGGGGAGGGGCAGAGAGGGAGGGAGACACAGAATTGGAATCAGTCTCCAAGCTCTCAGCACAGAGCCCGACACAGGGCTCGAACTCACAAATCGCAAGATCATGACCTGAGCCGAAGTCGGTCGCTTAACCGACTGAGCCACCCAGGTGCCTCACTTCTTGGTGCTTCTACACGGCTTCTTTGTCATCTCAGAGGGCAGCATGGGGTGGGATTTCCAGCCCCACCTATCCCATAGGAATGCCGTCACCACCATAGAGAGAGAAAGGGGCCCTAGAAACCATTTAAGCCAAACTGAGAGTGCCCAGAGTGGGCATATAACTGAGACTCACACAGACTCCTGTCTGTGTTGTTTGTTTTTAAATGTTTATTTTCGAGAGAGGAAGAGACAAGTTGGGGAGGGGTAGAGAGAAAGGGAGAGAAAGAGAATCCCAAGCAGGCTCCTAACTGTGAGCACAGAGCCCGATGCAGGGCTTGACGCCCCGAAACCACAAGACTCTGACCTGAGTCGAAGTCAGATGCTTAACTGACTGAGCCACTCAAGCGCCTCTTAGTTTATTTATTATAAACACATAGTGCTTCGTGATGTGCCAGACGCTGTCCTAAGCACATTGTAAGTTATTAAGTTCTTCAATTCTCATAGCAGTCCTAGAAGGTAAGTACCTTTACTCCATTTCACTGATGAGAAAACTGCAGCATAGCGATGTGAAGTGAGCTGGCCAAGCCCTCACGGTAATGGCTAGAACCAGAACTGAGCCTAGGTCGTTTGGCTACAGGGCCCAAACTCTGAACCCTGACATTCGGCGACTCTTTGTGCTAATTTCCAAGCTAAGACTCTGGCACGCCTACAAGAGAAAGGGAGATCAGAGCGAATCATTTCTGAAGTTGCACCAAACTCTAACACTTGGTGATTCAGTGGAATCAGAAAGTGGTTAGGGCTTTAGCTGTGCGTTATCAGTGGGCTGTTAAATATGCTTTGGTATGACACAAGTACCCTACGTCTGTTAATTTCACTGAGTTCTGGCACTGGCTTGCCACTGCCCTGTGAATTGGGTGGATCCACTGACCCACTGCAGGGCCCCAGATCTTCACATAGGGACTCACAGATATTGCACCTGTTTGCAAACCCCTACCCGATGGGATTGTGAGAACAGGGCTCAATCTAAGCAAAGAGGTGAGATGGGGAAGTGGCCGTGAAGGTCTGGGCTGCAGGGGTGCAGTGATTCAGCAAGATGTGACTGGGCGGGAACACTTGTCCCTGACTACTGGCCATGGAGTCAGAGGCTTCGGTTTCCTTAGCAAGGAGGGTGAGACAGATGATTGGCTGTTGGCAATGGGGTTACTTGAGTGGAAGAAATATAATCTTTCTAGTGGCCCAAATAAGAAAGACTCTGTATGGAAATACAATCTCAAATTCCCTAGTTTGTTTAAACATTCAGATGGGGTAGAGCGAAATTCACGTTGTGGATTCCCTGGTGGGAAGCTAGTAGAAGTAATGGAAAGTATACTGGCTTGGTGTTGGGGCATGTGGTTCTAGCCCTACATCTCCTCCCAACGAGGTGAGAGACGTTAGGTGAGTCATGGTCCCCCTTGGCCTCCGTTCACCTGTAATGGTGACTATTTATTGAGTACCTGCCATGCCAAGAACTGTTCTCAGAGCTGGAGACATATTATCCTATCTAATTCTTGTAGCGGCTTCATGAGGGATGAATATGATTATTGCCATTACCCAGAGGAGGAAAAGGAGACTCAGACAAGGAACTTACCTAAGGTCTTATACTGGCCCATGGAGCTGAGAATTGTCTGTGGGGAGTCCAACTACATCCTATGTTCTGAGACACAAACCTATACTGCTCATGCCCTTACAGAGAGAGGGTCGGGCTGTCTGGATATACTATGAACAATTCTATTTAGGATATTTGTGCTGAAGATGGTCCTTCCAGGAGCAGAAAATGGATTTGCTCAGTTCTGGGCTCTGGACTGAGGCAGTCGTTGCCTCCACATTTGTTTCAGTGAAGTCTGGACGGTCCGCTTTGTGCAGGCAGGGCTCCCTCACTGTATTCCTCGTGATAAGCACTGTGCCTGACCCACAGTAGGTGCTCTATGAGTATTTGTCAAATGGATGTACAGAACAACAATGAAACCTTGTGGAGCAGAGGAGCAGTGGAAGCGACGGGCAAAATGAGGGAGGCAGAACAGAATTCACTCCATGGGCTGTGAGCTGGCCCAGACGTTCTGAAAGCTGGAGAATTTCTCTAGGAGATGAGATTTTGTCTTTTAGATTAAAAGCAGTGTGGCATGGGAGGCCCTTGTAACAAACAAACTCTCCACTGAAGAACCCAGAGATGGGAGCATCTGCTGAAGCCTGCCCCATGGAGTCGGCCTGCTAAAGGAGAGCTTTGAGAGTGGGGTTCAATTCTACCTGCTCTCAGGAAGGTTGGGGAGCCTGTCAGCTGCTCAGTGCTGGGCTTTCATCCTCTACCTAACTTTTCCTCTAGCCAGTTGGGGTTGGGACTCTTATGTTCCATTTTGTGTCCCCACCTGAGCTTTCCTTCTTTTATAGGGGGCATATCAAGCTCTGGTCTTTTGTGTCACCCACTGTCCATCACAACTTAGCTGTGCCCTCTGGATCCCATCGTCTGCTAGGTGACATTTATCTTTATTCAGAGAAGCACTCCTGACAGTGTGCTCTTGGGTATTAGTGTGCTTCGCCCTGATCAGATAATCACATTTTACTGTGGCCTTGAAGACATGGTTAATGATGCGACTTTTCAGCCCTGGGATAGGTTTGTGGGAGAAAGACTGTTACTGCGATGATAACAACCACCGATACAATTGACAAAACACTTCTTCATCCTTTACCTCACTGATTGTCATGTGCAAGACCAGTGGGGGCACACCATGACACTGTGAGAGGAGACCTTGTGGTCTCTTCTCTGCCACTAACTGTGTGGCCTCTGTCTCACTTCTTCTTTTCATATGAGAGAAGGTTGATGAGGTGATTCTGGAACTACTTTGGCTTCAACCTTCCTCACATCTAGGTATTAGGAGCAGGGTTTTACAGAGAGCCAATGAGGCGTAGGTGGCCCCGGCCATTTGGAACCTGCGGCATTCTGACATGACTTCCTTAGGTGGCATTCTTACCACATTCTTATATCCTTGCCTTCCGTGGCTTCCCAGTGTGCGAGGTGCTGATCGGTCCTGAGACAGACAGCACAGGGGTTATTATTACGCTCATTTCACAGACAAGACCCAGAGACCCAGAGAGATTAAATGCACTGCCTAAGTCACACAAAGCAAAATGGAGGAACTCTGATGTAAACCCATGCCGCAGAATGGCCAACCCTGTCTGTGGGGTTGATGGGGCCTCTTGGGAGCTATCGGTCTGTGTTGTGTTGTGTGTGTGTGTGCGTGTGTGTGTGTCTGTATGTGCACCCTTGAGACTCATGGCCAGATTGGCCCTAGAGAGTGACAGCCGGGCTCTGGGGTAACTCCACTCTGGGATGATCTGGCTACTGCTTCTTCCACAAAACCCAGCCCCTCAGACTCTGTGGCATGCCTGCCCTCCCTCCACCCCCACTGCAACCAATTTCCTGGCTGTGGCAGCTGTGCCTGGTCTTCTCTATTCCTCCTTCTCTTCCGACCTCTCCGGGAGGCTCACTTGGTGGAGATCAGTAGGCTCCCATGTCCTCTGGCTTCTGGTTGGACTCACCCACTAGGTGTCCGGACGGTGGGAAGAGGGAGAGGTGAGGCTATGTTCTTCCCTCCTCCCCCCCACCCACTTCTGCTGGCTGTAGGTTGGCCATGGCTGCTTTGTTGCTGTCAAAGACCCTGGCTCCTATCGCAACCTTCTCCTGCGGCTTCCCACACAGTTGCCGGATTCTGGTAACTGCCTCTCTCCTTTACCCTTTGCAGATGGAGGACTGGTCATGGCTCCCAGATGTTGTCAGCCCCAGGCCACATCACCATCTCTTGATTTTTCCCTAACCCTGCCCACACCTCTATAAATTACACTTTCGTTAGTCTCTCTTTGGTCAGCCTCCCTTGAGCATGTCCTTTCTGCTTTGTCTCAGGACTGTGACTGACTTAACGCCCCTCATTCTTCCTCATCTCTAGTCTTCTATTTCTTAACAGCATTTATGACCACCGGCTTCTGACACGAAGGTCTGCAGATACTGCTCCTCGTAATATTTAACCGGAAAACAAAACCAAGCTGGCAGAGGCAGCAAAAGGTTGGAGTCGTGTGGGGGTGTTGTAAAGGGAACCGAGTTCGGACCTGGAGGCAGAAGCCCCAAGTTCACTATTTACTAGCTCTGGCCTTTTGCCAAGTCACTTGGTCCTTCCATTAAATAAAATATGAATCATGTTTGCCTTATATTTCCCACAGGCCTCTCGGGAAGACCAAAGGAGGCAATGCCCCTGGAAGTACTCTATAAATGCTAAAGCATTTTCTGAGAATTAGGTGTTTCTGTTGTTGCATTCATCACACGCAGCATATGGATGAAATCCTCAAAAGGCTGTGTGCTTCATTTTCCAATGCACTCGGATTTCTGTGTCGCCTCTGTGCCTCCTGGATTAGAAGAGCTGGCATTTGCAGAATCCAAGACTGATGTCCAGGGAGGATTGGCCAAGCATGGTCTCACATGAGTGGAGCTAAAAATACCTTTGACTTCAGTGGGAGCATCTCAGTCCCAAGGGGGCTGGGCCTGAGGGACAAGGACTATGTGAGGGAAATGACTTCTGTCATTCATCTGCTAGGGTTACCAGAGGGCAAGGAGAAGGTGGCTGCCACGAAGCCGTCCTTTTCAAGAGCCAGTGGGAACACTTGGCTTGACCTCTCTGTGTGTTAGGGTGGTGGGTGGGCTGGAGAAGATTGTACCTTAACCTTTTGCACTTTTCTGTTCGAGTGAAGGATATGGCTTAGAACTCTTCCTCATGGCCACAACTCTCAGGAGTGCTCCCAGATGGCCTTGTAGAGACAGTAGCCACTGGCAAGCAGAGGGAGGTAAGAAGGAGGTGATTCCAGGATCTCAGTTTGGAGCTGAGTTCAATCCAGAGAAGGAGAATCAAACGCAGCAGCTTTGGTTTAATAGTTCCTGGAGTGGGGGAGGGGAGGCTCATTGTCTCTCCATCCTAAAGATCAGTGGTTTTCAAGCCAATTCTTAGAGCTCTAGATCCTTTGCTATTCCCAATGTAGTCCCTGAATCACCAGCATCGGCATCAACTGGGAGCTTGTGAGAAATGCAGAATTTCAGATCCCACCCCAGACCCCTAAATCAGAATCTGCATTTTAGCCAGATCCACTATAGATTCATATGGACATTGAAGTCTAAGAAGCAGTATTTTAGAATCCCTCTGAAACACCTGAGGAGGCGACCTGTAGGTCCTCCCCAGTTATATATATGTGGAGTCCCCAAAAAGAGAACATGTGTAAAGGGGGTCCATTTTACATTCTAAAAAGAAGAAAAGTCTTTCCCTCCCTTTGGTAGAAGTAGAAATTCTGCTGATGTGAGGACCCTGCTCCCTGTCTTTCCTTCTGAGGCCAGACACTCCCTCTCCTGCCTTTCCCCTGAACTCTTCAGAGGTCTAACACAAGCCTAGCACAGGGGAGGCTCCATAAATCAGGGGCTCTCTCAGGAGACTAGTGGGACTTCACGGTATTTCCCAAGCCATGGCGGTCTCAGCTCCGGGGGTCTAGCCTTTACAGGGCTGGCTGGTGAGGCGCTGATGACAAAAAAGTAGCTTGCCATGACCTGGGCTTATAGGGCTCAGCTTGGTTCTTTGAAAGGAGAAGACAGAGGGTGGGGTGCTCCCTCCTCTGCAGGTAGAATTATGTGGGGAACTTTGTGTTTGTTGTATGAGGAACAGCCTGGCAGAAGCTGAGAAGAGATAAGTCTGCTTCCAGCTGGGATCTGGGCACAGCCTCAAGGTAGCAGGTTTTCAGGATTGCCAGCGGGAGTGCTTGGCCGCCCGCAACAATATCTTCTGGGTTTCAGTTTGCTGCAATTATAAATATCTGTGATTTGCATTTCCTTTCCATCCTACCCTGGAGGATGTCAATGCATTCTGCTATTGCTTCCCCTTGCCTCGCCCTCACATGAGTCGCGTATAGGCAACACTCATGACTTCCATTTTACAGAAGGGAAAACTGACGTTCCCCCCACACGGATGCCATCTACATCTGGGCTGATCTGGAACTGGAAAATTCTTGGAAGGAAAAACTTTGAACACCAGTCCCAGACTTTCTGGCTTACACTCTAGTCCCTCTCATATCAGAGAGAGAGAGAGTGTGTGTGTGTGTTTCATAGACTATCCCAGGTGAAAGGAGCCTTGCACAGTTGGGATAGCAGGTGCCATGCAGAAAGATTTGGAGCAGAAGCCACGGTTCTTTCATGAACAGGCTCTCTGTGGTTTAGAGAGATCTGAGGCACGGACCTGGCACGAGCTTGTGACTCAAGATACTTGACTTATCTGAGTCTCAGGGTTTTTGTTTTTTTATTTGACCTGAAAATGAGGATACTGAGATTATTTACCACCTAGGGTTGTGACGAAGATGAAATACAGTGAGGTACATGTAAAATGTTTACTGGAGAATTCACCCCTCAAAGCCCTTGGTACTTGTCAGCTGCGAGCTAGTAGAGGGAGTCATCCTTTCTCCTCCTATGGAGTCCACCAATGCCTGAGGAAAAGGAAGAAGGGTGGCAGGCAATCCCACATTTGGAACTGAGTCTTTCTCTTGATGACATGAATGCTCTGGATCATTTTAAATGTAATGTGTAGAAGAAATGGGATCTGATCCAGTCCACACTGAGTTTTTCCTTGGTTCCAATCACGTCACTATTCACTAGTAATGCAGTAGTTAAACCAACGCAGTCTCTGGGCCAGTGGTTTCCCTTCTGACTTCAGTTGGGAGAGTCAGGGACGTGGGGTAGAAGGAGGCCTGGCTTGAGATCCACAGGACCTGGACTTGTCTTCTCATTCACCTTGAGACCATAGACCATTCAGTCTTTCCCTTTGCACTTTGGTCTCTTCACCTGTCCAAGGAGGAGACTGGTCTAGGTGCTTCATATGGCCAATCACCTTACATCTATTGTGGACAACAGAGACCTCTGAAGCCGTGCTCTGTGGGCACTATATTTCTCTTTTTTCTTCCATCTCTACCTGTCCTAATGAATGGGGTCTGAGTTGAATGAGAATAAGCCAGTGATATCATGTTTTACATATTCAAAGTGGTCACTTACCTTATTCTAGCTTCACAAACAGCTCACCAGGGGAAGATAGGGTGAATGTCATAATTCCTATTTTATTGACAACAAAACTCAGGCTCAGAGAGAGAAAGAGACCTGAGGTTGCTTTGCTCACAGAGGCAAAGCAGTGCCTTTACATTTCCAGTTTTGATTTTCTCTGCCAGTGACTCCCGGGACTGTGAATAGATATACGGCGGGGTTGGTTCCCTGGGCCAAAATGAGTCCCTCTTGGTTCTGCTTAATCTCCCTTCCCTGCGCACGCTTGGCCTCCCAGTAAGAGAGGGATGTGAAGAAGCCAAGTCCAAGGTGAGTACTCTAGATGAAGTGCGCTGAGGGCTGCATCTTACCCCTCTGCACATCCTCCTCCGTCCCGTGAAACAGTCCTTGTTTGGGTCTCACCACCTGATGGGGCACCCATGTGAGGCCACTGGAGACTCAGCTCGATTATTCTCAGAGTATGCAGTGGACGGAGCCATGCACAGGAACAACCTAGGCCAAGTGTGACAGTGAGACTACTGGGCTGCATGGTTGACCTGCTCTGATGGGTTGAAGACAAGTAATTGGGCAGAAAGTCATGCGCCTGGGTGATAAAAAGATAAGCTTCCAAAGAGGAGGCGGGGAAGGTAGTATGACGCCTGCCATGAAAATGGGTGTATGAGTTATTGAGGAGAATTAGTCAAGGAGCTTTGGAGGCATTTAAGCATCTCTGTTGAAACATTTCTCATTCCCATTCCTTCCCTCTGTGTTCACTGTCACCACCCTCTCCCTTCTCACCCAGAAGGTTGCAAATGCCTCTCAACCATCCTCCCTGCTCCAGTCTCCTCCTGCTCCGTTCCACCCCCACATGGATCCCAACCTACCTGTTGAGCCATATTCCTCAGTGCTCTGCCCGAGCATGTAGCGCTGCAAATGAGTGAACTACTCACTCTGCTTGTTCCTGTACTTTTCCATCGCCAGGGCTCTGCCGGTGTGTTTTTCCTTCCGCTCAACCCCCCCTGCGAGGGCAAATCCAACTTCATTCTTTCAGGACCACTTCAATGCCACCTCCCCTGTGACATCTTTCCTGGTCTTGCCCTCTCCCCTCTCCCATGGGAGTGACCCCTCACACCTGAGTGTATGTCACACCTGATGGTTTGGGCTCCTCTGTTACGGCCATCTCCCTGGTAGTGTAATGACCTCTGTGCGTGTCTTATCTCCCCTGCTAGATTGGGATCACCTTGCAGTCAGGGAAAGGGATCGCTTTCAAGTTTGCGTTCCTCAGCTGCTTTTTAGTTATTTGATGAATTAATAAAAACGTAAGTGAATGGCTGCTTGTTGAGACAGGAGACAGAAGAGCTCTAGCTTCTAAGCTTCAAATAAAGTCAGCCGTAAAACCCAGATTAAACCGATGATGGTGTTTTGAGGCACGTGTTGAGGGAAATGCAAATAAATGCATTCAAAGGAAGGTGGATCAGAAAGAGAAGAGTCTAGCATAGGAGTGCGACCCAGGGGACCAGGAAAATGAGAGTGAAGGAAACAACAGTGTTTGCTCTATGCCTGGTAACAGAAGTCAACAGAAGCTGGAAGAAGCATCTTGGGGTGGGACCGGATGAATCATAAGGCTTCCAATTAACCCTTACAGGGATGTGCATGTCTTCTCCACAGTGGAAACGTTGGAAAGGAGAACACCTAACACATTCGTGGCTCTCAAGAGTTGTTGAATTCATCCACATTTTAGTATTTACCTTGAGTCAGTCCAGCGAAGACTATAGATATGGGCAAGACACCATCCTGGCTCCCCAAAAGTTCACAGTCTACTTGGTACAAGATGACACGGCAGAGAATAATCCTGACAGAGCACAGGGTCAAGTGTGTATAAGAATGCCTACAACACGTGCCCTGGGGCTACAGAGGAGACAACAGGTAATTCTAAGTAAGGGAGGGGGAAAGCAAGAACAAAGATGGGGAAGATGCTTTGGAGACCATGTCTGAGGAGCAGAGGCTTCAAGAATGGGCCAGAGCCTCACCAGTCTCCGGAGGCTGTGTGCGAGAAGGCGTCATTGTAGGAGTCCCAGTCGGGAGGTGGTGCAAGGAAGGCAAACCTGACCAGGTCGGGGACCAGGGGACCGCAACGCCTAGGGTACTGGCTGACCAGCGTTTGGGTCTTAGAATGAGTACAAAGAGCCCACAGTCTTGCGTGTGTCTCCGTGTGTGTGTATGCCCGTGTGTGTGCGGTGAACTAAATAACACCGAAATGGAAAAGCCTGCCGGAAAATGAAAGGTCCTTCCTTCTTCTCCAAACCTGGTCTTACCTGTGTAGGTGGAATGCAGGACTGAGTCCCTAAGTGGGGGAGGTATTGGAAAAGGAGTCCCACCTCAGCCACTCTTGGCCCAGGGAAAGGGAAAGGCTGAAGAGAACGTGAAAAACGAGGGCCTTTTCCCTCTGTGCAGAACTTGTTTATTCATAGCCTCATCTGCATAGGTAAATCGGAGCGGTCAGCAGTGCAGGACGAGGCAGCTGTCGCTGTGCAGCTGCCTGGAGAGACTCCGGCAGCGACAGTGGTGGGGAGTCCCCAAAGCCACTCCGGGCTACCGGTGCCGCTGTTTGTGGCTGGGTGGGAGAAAAGAGGGAATACTGTAATGGCAGACTGTCAGAGAGGAAAGGGACCTGCCATCACGTTGGCTAACTCCTCTCTCTTACATGTTACATGTGGGGAAACCAAAGTCAAGAGAGGCCCCAGGGCTTGTCCGAGGTCCCACAGTCAGCGACTACTGGGACGTGGACTAGAACCCATGTCTCCCGACTTGAGGCTCAGTGCCGCATCCTGTCCCCTGGCAAGACTGGGGTGGAGGAGAGAGACAGGTACGGGAGGTGACGTGGGGTGAAGAGCCCCCAGGTACCCCATGGCACACACTGGCACTCACTCCTGACCAGGCGTTCTCTCAGGTCAGCTTCTGTCTTTATTCTGCTCCCTGTCCAAGCAGCCATGCTCCCAGGGCCACAGGAGGTTGGGGGCGGTGGGGGGGGGGGGGCTATGACTTCCATAAGAGAGACATTCACAGTTTCCATGAAATGGGCAGGCTGTTTTTGTGTGTTTTGGGTTTTTTTTTTTTCCCCTAAGTTTAGTGGGACCTTTTAAATCTCTCTCACGTTGTTTTTGTGGGCAGAAGATTTACAGGCATCCATTATGTGGGAAGGATTTGAATGGCAAAAAGATGAGCATGAAGACATTGATGTTTGTTCTACAAATTTTGCTTTATGTTTTGAAGAGATTAATCCCGGTTTTATTTTAGGTTTTTAAGCTGAGAGACAGTTACGCTCTGCTAAGACATCAGTAAACCTGGGCTCGGTTGTCAGCTCTGCTGTTTCCAAACCTCTTTTTTAATTTTCATCAGGTCAGTTTATCTCTCTGAGCCTCAATTTTTTTTTATCTTTAAGATGGGGATATTAATAATATCTACTTTATTAATTTGCTTATTAAATTCATTCGACAGATTTTTTGAGCTCCTATTAATTGCCAGGTGATGTTCTTGAGAGGGATAGAAAATCATGTACAACATGGCTGAAATCTCTGCTCCCTCAGAGTTTATGTTATTATATAAACTATAATAAAGATCGAATGGGATAACACGTGTTAATAAGCTGCACACAGTCCCTGGAAGGTAGTAGCTGCTTAATAAATCGTATCGTTAGAACTCTCACAACATCAGCTGCTAGGGCAGCTGTTCCAGTTTTAGTGGTGCTATCAACCAGCTGGGACACCTTGGGAATCTCCGGAAACCTAAGTGCTTTCCAGTGCTGCTCCTTGGCTAGTGTGACCTTCTTCAGCGCAAATGCTCGGGGACCCTGCTCTGCTCCACCGTTCTCCTAGGGTTTTCATAGACAAGAATCTTCTTTGCTCATGCAATTCCCGTTCACGTAGGGACAAGACCAGGGTCACGGGCCCTAAAACTGGCTATTGAGTGGTCCTCGTCCCGTGGATCAGGTTCAAGATCTGAAACTAAATTTCAAACTGTTCTTTCTGCCTGTTGCTTGCTTTCTACTCATTGACTTGTCTCTGGTTATTAGTAAGCTGCTTAGCTGAAGATGAACAAAATTCTGATGAAATCTGCTCTATCCTTAGATGAATCTGCTTTCACAAAGCATCAGGGTGGGGGAGCTAGTGACCAATAATCATGGTCAGTGAAATTTCTACCCAATTGTGTTGGTTCATCTTATGGGACTGGTAAAACTCCTTTCCAGTGAGGGTATATTGGAGGGAGTTTCAAAAGTGGGTTTGGGTCTCAGAACCACTACAGGTTAATTAAGTTCAAGGCAGAGAATTGTAGACGGAAGGGAGAATAAACAGTATTTTGCTCAATCTCTTTATCTTATAGTTAAGGGAACTGTGGTCCATTATCTATGGCAGCCAAGACATGGAAGCATCCTAAGTGTCCATCAAAAATGAATAAAGACAATGTAGTATTTATACGCAATGGAATATTTTTCAGCCATGAGAAAGAAAGAAATCTTGCCATTCGTGACAACATGGATGAACCTTGAGGGCATTAATTATGCTAAGTAAAACAAGTCAGACACAGAAAGACAAATACTGTATGATCTCACTTATATGTGGAATTTAAAAGAGCCAAATTCATAGAAACAGAGACTAGAGTGGTAATTATCTGGCGCTGGTGGGGGGGGGGGTGCGGGGGAGAAAAGGGGAGATGTTGGTCAAAGAGTACAAACTTCTAGTTATAAGATAAGTAAGTTCTGAAGATCTACTGTACAGCATAGTGATTACAGTTAATACCGTATTATATACTTGAAAGTTGCTAAGAGAGTAGATGTCCTCACCACAAAAAAAGAAATGATAATTATGTGACGTGATATACGTGTTAACTTACGCTACGGTGGTAGTTACTTTGCCATATGTAAGTGCATCAAATCAACACCTTAACCTTACATGACTATATGTTCAATTATATCTCAACAAAGTTGGGGAAAAGGGTACATATGGGGGTGGGAGGGGGGGAATTTGGTATTGGGTATAGTGAGTATAAATTGTCTGTTGGGCATGAAAATAAAGATATCTAAAAGGTGATTAAAAATAATTCTGAAGGAGAGAGGGATGTATTGAGAGACAGAGAGAGAGAGAGAGAGAGAGAGAAAAGAGAGAGACCAATTGTAGTCCAGAAATGTGAAGTCTCTGCCCTCTAATCCCCATCTACTAACAAGTGGAGGATAGAGCAATACAGGTTCATATAAAAAGTCACAGAACCCGACCAGAACGTGGGTCTCCTGATTTCCAGCCAATACTTTTTCCTTTAGCCTTCTCACCACCGGACACACCACATTATACTCTTCTTTTAAAAATCGTCCTAAACAATTGTTGGCTACATACGATCTCTGTTCGCTGACTTCAACCCCTAGTTGAGGGGTTTAAATCGGGGTCTTCCCTCTAGGAATTCAGAGCCCCATTTAAATACCTGAAGGGGATGTAAAAAGGAAGCCTCTTCGGGTTTATTGTGTGAAATCTCAAAGGCAGAGATAGAGCCCGCATGGATATAATAAACAGAGGGACGTTTTATTTAAACCTAAGAAAGACCTTTTTGACATGCAGAGCCAATAGCAGATTTCTCCTGAGGGGAAGGGAGATCTTTACCCTTGGATGTGAGCAGGTGGATGCCCACGAGACGGTAGTTTGGGCCAGGTGACCTTTAAGATCTCACACATCTTTAATAACGCCATAAGGAATTTATAAGCATTTAATCTAAATAATTCCTTCTTAAACCCGTTTGTGTATCTGCACCCCTAGCCAGTTATTATCGCTTGGGTTCATGAGTTTGTTGTCCACTATGTAAAGCAGCACTTCCTTTTATTTCCTTTAAACCCTGGGGTAAGGGGAGGCTGGGAAAGTTCTGTTTTTCTTTTAATTTTTTTTTAATGTTTATTTATTTTTTGAGAGAGAGAAAGAGACAGAGTGTGAGCATGGGAGGGGCAGAGAGAGAGGGAGACACAGAATCCAAAGCAGCACAGAGCCCGACGCGGGGCTCGAACTCACGGACTGTGAGATCATGACCTGAGCTGAAGTCGGACGCTTAACCAACCGAGCCACCCAGGGGCCCTGAAATGTGTTTTTCTGAGATTTGCTGGTTAAGCACATAGTTCCATTCTATCAAGCATTGTCATATCTCCCAAGTCTTCTCTCTCTTTTGTTTTTTTTTTTTTTTTTGATTTGAGAAAATCTAATTGTGTTGTCTATTTTTATTCCAACAAGCTCTATTATATCGGTGATTTGAATAACTCTCTTTCTTTCCACCCACCCCCCACTTCCCTCAACTCCACTGAATTTTTCTTGAAGGTCCATGAATAGAACCACTACATTTGTCCTGAGCCCACACACTGCTTTCATTTGAACAGGGGATAACACCTTTCTATTTGACTTCCATAACTACTCATTCTGGTGAAACGCAACATTCCCACGAGCACCTCAGCTTAAGCAGCTACTAGAGTTCAGACAGAGCTGGTCTCAATTTCTGCCCTGGCACTTATTACTGTGTGACCCTGGACAAGTTACCAATTTTCCTTTGTAAAAAGAGGAAAACAATACTTCAAAAAATTGCTAAGAGACTCGGGAAAGAGAAGATCCATGTAAATAGCCTGCACTGTACCTAGTACAAGGTCTATGCTCAAAACCTGATTATGGAAGTGAAATGAAATAAAACCTCAAGGCATTTCCTGAATTGTGATACGTTAGAGTCCACCATTCTATAGAGACTGGGGTATATTTTGCTTAAGAGCACTGCTTTATATTTGCCCAAACTGAAGCTCTGGTTTTTTTTTTGTTTGTTTGTTTGTTTGTTTGTTTGTTTTTAGTCTCCCGAGTTCTTTATGCCCTGAGATTTAAAAGCAGGGGACTCGAGTTTGTATTCTTTCTCTGTGATTTATTAGCTCTATGATTTGGGGTCATTAACATCTCTAAGTCCATTTCCTCCACTGTAACACTGAGATAATAGAAATACTTGACCTGGAAACACAGGCTTTGAACTCATATCCACTCGAGATTCTAATCCTAGCTTCATCAATTTCTGGCTCTTTGACCATGGATGAGTGGCTCAACCTTGCTTGGTTTCCTAATATGCAGATAGAAAAACTAACACCCACTTCAGAAAAATCACTGCCAGAGTTCAATGAGACAACCATGTATGACACCTACTATAGCCCCTGGGGTCATACAGCTGGTTCTTAACAATTAGTCGCAGTCCTGCCCAAATCACAGAGTTGTCCAAATGTTTTGTAACTTCTAAAGGAGAGGGCAGATAGTAGAGGTCATTGTTTGTTGTGGTATTTCTTTACCTAAAAGCGACATTATGTAGTGGAAATGGCACTGGATTTAAAGTCCAACTGGAAGGGGCATCTGGGTGGCTCAGTGTGTTAAGTGTGGGACTTCGGCTCAGGTCATGATCTCACGGTTTGTGAGTTCGAGCCCTGCATCGGGTTGTCTGCTGTCAGCAGGAAGCCAGCTTCGGATCCTCTACCCCTCCTTCTCTCTCTGCTCTTTCAAAAATACACATTAAAATTTTGTTTTAAATAAAGTACAACTGGGATTGAAGTGATGAAAGCTTTGGAAAAACATTCTGCTCCCTGAGGCTTGGGTTCCTGGTCCCAAATAGGGATGATATAGGGAGGACAGACCTCTCTCTGAGCCCCTCACAGGGGCACTTGAGCATCTGATGAAACACTAATGGTGAAACCAGCAGGGTCTGAAAAGGAGGCACCATGATGACTAGAAATGTTCAGCAACATTTACAAAAGTGGTGGTTTCACTACCTTGTATTCTTTCTTCCATGTCTTCTGTTGAAATGTGAATGAAGTAAAACCCAATTCAGAGTGGTTTCTGGTTTGTGGAGAGCCTTTTGTTAATTTTCTTTAGTCAAGGAGGTTGCAAGAATAGCACCATATTATTTCCTATCATCCTTGTCAAAAATGACACAGTCCCAATTGTGGGATAAAGCTGATCTTCACTGTGAAAGTGTGGCCACGGATGTCTTGCATCCATGAAAATGGAAAGCAGTGTGTTTCAATAGCCCCCTACGTAGATCCTAGCCCTAATCTCTTAAGAGAACGTTGGTTTGTTAAAGTCCTTCTGTTTTCTTCCCTATGATAGCTTACGCTGATTACATATTCATGATCCTAGAATCCTGAGTTCAAGACACGGCAGTCAGATTCAGCATCTTGTAATTCCTGGGCAACCCTTCATGTGGGTGGAAATCCCATTGGCAGTATGACATTCCCTCTGGGTCAGTGGCCATTTACGAGAGGATGTGCATTCTGAACAATAGCTCCACGTTTCTATCCATGACTCCCTTCAGAATTCTGGGGTAAATTCCATCTGGCCCAGGTGATTTTCTTAGTTAGGTTGTCCCACTTAGTTGGAGGCGGGTAGGGAGGAACTATACAGCATGGAGCCCTGATTTGAGAGGCAAGAGAGTTGCACGCTTGCCCCAAATATGCAACCAGTTTGCTGGAGAAACCTGAGAAAGTCATTTTTCTCTATGGCCCAGAGCCTTGAAAGGGTTGGATGAGATGACGTCTAATGTCCCTTCCAGTTTTGTCATTTTGTGATTCAAAACAGCCTGTCATGCATAGTTCTTCCTGGTAAGGCCCCTGAGAGGCAAGGTTGAGGTCCCTGAAACATCTGATAACACATCTCCCTCACAAGCATCCAGAGGCTACCTCCGAATAAACTCTGGGTGAACAACCCTAGTTAAGTACGCTAGACTCTGTGGAACTCCGCAACTAGAATGGCACCTTAGATCAGATGAAAGCCCAAAGGAGATGCAGGAAAATCATTTTTATCCATTTTCTATTAGTCAAGTAAGCTGCAAAAATACCCACTAATGAAATTTAGAGTGAAAATGAAAAGGGGGAAGACATGGCCCCGCTTGTTTCACGGGGCCGGCCCTGAGACTAGATCATCACGGGGGCCTCATGCAGAAGAGACTGGAACCACAGAACCTACCGAGGTCCATCCTGACAGTCTTCTCTTGTTGTGTGACCTTGGACAGGTCTAGCTCCCTCTTTGAGCCCTTATTTCCTCCATCTACGACTGAGCATCTTGGACGAAGGCAGTGATTCTCAAAGTGTGCCCTACACATGAATCATCTAGACATCTTGCTAAAATGCAGATTCTGATTCTGTAGGTCTGGGCTGGGGCCTCAGCCTCCTCAATTCAAACAGGCTCTTCAACACTCTTGTTGCTGCTGTTAGTCTTTCAGTCAGGGGAAGCAGCGGGCTAGACCATTTTCTTTAATGTTTATTTATTTTTGAGAGAGAGACAGAGTGTGAGCAGGAGTGGCGCAGAGAGAGAGGGAGACACAGAATTGGAAGCAGGCTCCAGGCTCTGAGCTGTCAGCCCAGAGCCCAACGCGGGGCTTGAACTCACCGACCGTGAGATCATGACCTGAGCCGAAGTTGGACGCTTAACTGACTGAGCCACCCAGGCACCCTGAGATCATTTTTAAGGTCCTTTTTTGGCTGTGAACACTCCATGATGCCAACGGTCCCCGACACTAGGGTGGGAAGCAGTTTAGGAAGAGCTCTCTAGATGGCACGCCATCTATATTAAAATACGTTTTTGTTGTAGACAGGCAAGAGAGAAGGTGGGCACGGGTGGGGATAGTTGCTCTGAAGCTTGAGGCAATCTGACAAGATATTGATGCTTGAAAGGAAAGGAGAGGAGCGAGGCAGAGAGTTGACTTGAGGCAGGTGGAAAAATCAGGGAACAACGGTCCACAAAAACCACAGGCGATGGTGTTGGAAACAGTGATAGGAAAGTAACAAAGAGCTTAATGCTAATTCTGCAGAGATGCATGGTTGGCCCTGCGTTTTATAGATACTATCTCGTGCACCCTCACAGCATTCCTGCGAAGCTTGCAGGGGAACCGTAGGGCTCTCCGAATCCTGAAGGGGAGCTTGGAGGGAGGGAAGGGCTGGAGGCTGAGAACACAGAGAGAGGGGAGCCCCTGGGGTCCCGCAGCAGAGCCTCGGCAGTGACATCTCAGTGACCAGCCTCGGGCCTGGCACGTCTCCACACACACTTGGGCATACCCCACTCAGGTTCTCCCCATGCCACCCCTGTGGAACCACCCGTGGGCAGCGGCGTGGGGGAAGGAAAGTGTCTCAGCAGAACCTCAGTTTCACTTCCTGCCTTGAACACAGAGAGTCATTATATAAATATCAACCTCAGCAGCTGCTACTCTCACCCCTCTTCTCGCTATTACTCCAGAGGCCCAGCTCACAGGCAAGGTGCCTGCAGCCTCTCACTTTCCCCTAGTCCCATAGCCCTTGCACCAGGCCGGCCAGGTGGGTGCCTGGGGCAGAAATGAATCACAACCTCTCTCTGAGTCTCCAGCCAGCCGTGCCCGGTGGCCCGCGCCTCACTGAACGGGGGAGGTTGTCCTGACCAGTGGCCCACATTAATCAAATTAAACCTCATTTACAGACCTGACAGGCAGTCAGCCCATCTGGAGAGGCCACAGAATGCACCGTCAGCACTTGGGCTGCTAGAGCTGGGGCAGGTTCATGTATGTATGTCTCTTCCATGAAATGAACTAAAATCACCAACACGTTCAAAAGGGTTTTAAGTCAGGAGCGCAGTGTAGCGTGATAGAGTAGGCTGGAATGGATGCTCAAAACGGGTTCAAGTCTCCCCTGTGCTATCAGCGAGCAAAATCTTCTGCCAGTCTTCGACCACCAGAACTCCCCTTTGAACACCGGCTCATTTTTGTCAGCTTATTTTATTTCTTAAGATATTATTTTTTAAAAAATACACAAAATCCCAGGCATGTACACATAATGCCCCTGCTCCTCAATTTCTTCATCTTTAAAAAGACATGAGCCCCACTTATCTTCGAGGGTTGTAAGAAGAATATATGGGATGTGTGATATCTCCTTCTCTGTCTACCAAACACGCTGATTGACATGTAATAGCGTGTTCCAGTCTGCATGAGTGTGAGTGTGTGTGTGTGTGTGTGTGTGTGTGTGTGCAAAAGAGCTTAGCAAATGGAAAGCTGTTATTCCAAGCTATTTTAATTACTCATGTCTTAAAAATGTTATAGCCATGGCCATCTTAGAAACAGAAAAGCTCACGCAGAGCCTGGTAAAACAGTTCCACTAGGGTCTCGACGCAGTCATTAGAAAGCTGGGTTTGGGGATCTCGACATCTATGTGTTACTCAACAGATCGAATGTTGTCAAAATATTATGTTCATTCTCCCACTTGATGCACTTATGGCCCAACTAGATATTTGTGATTTATTATTAAATGCCAAAAACAGATTACTAAGCAGCTTACTCCATATGAATCTATTAAAAGAATTATATATAGGCTTTGACCAAAAAAAAAAAAAAAGACTAAAAAAGGATGGATGTTCGGTAAGATATTAACGGTTGGTATAATCTCTGGATGGTAATATTTGGGTGGCTTAAAGTGCTTTCTTCATGCATTCTTTTAATCATCAAACCTGGACATAATAACATCAGATACATGGTCCTCTTAAAGAACACAGAGCTTGGATTTCTTAGTTTTCTCTCTTCCCTTAAACACAGATGTGAGGTGTTCAGTGAAAGGAAACCACAGGTGACAGAGCTGAAGCAGGCCACCATGAGTCCAGGCAGAGAGGGGGTCGGAATTGATTATTTTCCTATAATCTGTCTCTCAAAAGTGAGCGACTGATTTCTATGTCTGTCAGTCTTGCACTCATTCATCCATTCCATCGTCATTCATTCACTTGGTCATCAAACAGTTATTGGATTGCTATGCAGTGTTGAGGTAGGGTGTGGAATGCTAGTTAGAAGACTGAAGTTCAAGTTCTGCTACCATTTTTCTGAGGCCATGAGTCTTTTTGTCCCTTCAGGTCACCTGAGGTCCACTGGTCTATAAAATGGGACTCATGATGAGCATGAAAGCTCTTCGAGAGCTCCACAATGCTGAGCAGGGGAGGGGCTCCACAGTGCTGAGCAGGGGAGGGGCTCCACAGTGCTGAGCAGGGGAGGGCCTCTGTGACGTGCCATGTACTATGCCAACAGTGCAAGATACAAAGGTAAGTCATACAGAACCTGTGCTCTTGAGAAGTTTGAGCCAGTGTAGTCTGCTGTCTTAATGCCAAGTCCAGCGATATGGGGCATGGGAAGAATCTCTTAATTGAAAGCCAGGAAACCTGCGTGCAAGGTTAGTGTGGGCTGTGGACACACCGTGGAACTATGAGCTCTTCAATCTCCCCCCTCTGACTCTTGATTTTCTACTTCTCCCGTAAAGAGTTATTAAGCCCAATTATCTTCAAGGCACCTGCTAGCGTGGACATTCTATAACATGAACTAAATCGGGAAAAATGTGAAGCATGTTAAAGTATCCATCATAAGCCGATATGCATCACATGCTGGTTCCTGTTTGTACAGCAAAGACACAGGCACATTTGGGCAGCACTGGTATCCCATAGGACAGGTCTTGGGTCTGCTGGTACCGGTCTTCTGCTGGCTCTCTGCTCAGCTTCTGTCCCTGTGGGAGAGACAGAGAGCAAACTCTTCTGCAAGATGACTTATAAGTCTTGAACAAACATGATGAGCAACACATTTTGGTCATGTTTGTTAGCTATTTCTCAAACCTCACTATGAAGTGAACCTGGATGGGGAAGGCAGAAAGTGGGAGCAGAGGGGAGCCCATGTTGGTAATCTGGAGCCCAGGGTCTACAGACAGCTCAGCCAGTGACCGGGTAGTGACATGCATTTATTCATTGTTTCATTGATTCAGGAAATACTTATGGTGCACCTACTGTGTGTATCAGGTACTGAGTTAGACATCTGAGGTAATAAGATGGGTAGACTGTTTTTCCCAAGAGCCAGTCTTGCCCTTATTTCTCCAGTGCTGAACATGGTCCTGCTTTGAGGAGCATGTAAACTAGTGGGTCTTTAAAACAATCATTTCCTTTCCTGGAACTCATGTGTTCTCATTTGTAACATGGTTTCCTGGGGGGGGGGGGCGGCGGGGGGGATCGGACTTAATGGTGTCCGCAATCCCTTCTAACTTGGGTGTTTTGTTCTGCTGTTACATTATTTGGAGTCCTGCGATGAGAAAGGTTTGCATTCAGAGATGGAGCAAAGGTCTCAGGACACTACGCAGCAAAGGTGAACTGCAACCTCCAAGCCTCCTGGGAAGGTGTGAAGCCAATAAATCACGCTGCTCCAGACTGGGAGCACGACGTCGTGACTGAACACACTCGGGACAGAGAACCGGAATCTCCGAGTTCCCGTCACCACCCGCACACCCCTGCTTTTACCTGTGTCACCCAAACTCTCCGGGGATGCCAACACCTACCTCGCATATTACTGTGATGATTAAATGTGAAAACACATATGAAAAGTCTTTGTAAACTCTGAAGTGCTTTATACATGGAAAATAGAATTAATATTCATGAAAGAGGAAGAAATAAAAGGGCACCTTAAAGAATGAAGAGGCGCCACCCAAGCAAACAGCGACGTGCCAGACTTCATAAAAATCAATCACTTCGCCCTCACGACAAGAGGTAGGGGCCATTATTTTTCCCCTTCTACAGATGAAAAAACTGAGTCCCTGGAAGTTTAAGTACCTTGATCGGGGTCACTCCACCAGTAAGTGGCAAAGCTAGGACTCACACCAAGGGAGGCTTGGCTACAGAATCTGTGCTGTTCACCAAAGTGCCCTTCTGCCACCCCGCATGGAAAAATGTTTTCTGATCCAAGTCAATACCAGCCAATAAACTTGGCCTGAGAGCCAGACTGGGCACTGGGCACATGATGATGAAGACATAGGGCCATAAGCAAATAAGGAGAGACTCCAAGGAATAAGGAAATAGATACCACAAATATGACTGGTATTGGAATAATGTAAAGAAAAATGTGGAGATGGAAAAGAGGAGGAGTGTTCCAGAGGCTCTGCATCTAACAGACTAAGGACTTAGGTGGTGGATAAAGAGAAGTTCAAGTTAAGGCTAAGAAAGAGAGGTGTCAGAGCCTCGTGGTGGAGAATCTTGAATGCCGGGATGAAGTGACTGGGCTTTAACCTTAAGTCAATAGGGAACTGTGAAGGGTTTCAGAGCAAGTGAGCAGGGCATCGAAAGTGGAGTTTCAAGAGAGTTAAGCTAATAAATCAGAAGAAAGCCACTTTTCTTGGACTGGCACTATTACCATAATCTGTGGACTGGTAAAGATGAAATTAGATCAAAAATCAAAAATTTTTCAAGTTGAACCTCTTTGGGAAAAGGCAATGAAATTTCAGGGATTTAGTATAACACCGATACTGAAAATAGTCAAGAATGGAGAGGTAGTCCCAGTCAGGAGTAGTGTGTTCCCATCCCATGCTTGACTGTCTTCCCTTCCTTGTTGGAGTGGTGTCCTTGTTTCTGATGGATCTCTCCAGTAATGGGGAATCTTCACTCCGCGAAGCAGCCGGCTATTCTTGGACAGCTCCTGCTGCTAGAATGTATTTTCTTTTCTTTTCTTTTTTCTTTTCTTTCCTTTCCTTTCCTTTCCTTTCCTTTCCTTTCCTTTCCTTTTCTTTCTTTTCTTTTCTTTCCTATTCTTCCCTTCCCTTCCCTTTCCTTCTCTTCCCTTCCCTTCCCTTCCCTTCCCTTCCCTTCCCTTCCCTTCCTTTCCCCTCCCTTCCCTTCTTCTCTTCTCTTCTCTTCTCTTCTCTTCTCTTCTCTTCTCTATTTAACTACAATAGTTAGATTGTAACTATTAGAATAGTTTTATTCTATTTAGTAACTATTAGAATAGTTTTATTCTAATCTAAGCATGTCTTTATCTCATATCACCATCTTGGTAACACCCACAGCTTCAAACCTGTCCTAGTTGTCAACAAGGGAACTTTGTTGGGGGTCTGAAGGGACTGGATCCATGAATGAGTGGGGGATCATCCCTGTCACTGGTGCAGCTGGGTACCAGGCAATGAGATTCACAAGTAGATAAGACACAGCTCCTGCCTTGGAGGGGCTCACACTCTGGAGGGCAGATGAAGGGGGTGAACAAAAAAAAAGTGTAAATAATCTGCAGTATATACATAGGAGGCCCCCAGTCTAAGCTTCATGGTTTTGTTGACAACACTGTATCCCCAGTGCCTAAAATGAAGCCTGGCATATTCTCAATAAATATTCATTGAATGAATAAAGGAGTGAGTGTATGAATAAGTGTCTGATAACATCTGATCTAAAACCGTAACAAGGTTCTTCTGACCATCAACTTAGTACTTCACTCGTTATAACCTGGTGATCCCTAGTTTACAAGGTCCCCTGTGAGTCTTGTCTTAGCAGGTGGATATTAATCAACTGAGACCAGGCACAATGGCATCTACTGCTTCATGTGACAACACTGTCCATCCCAGAACTGACTCCTTGACCACATGTTGAATCAACAGGAGCCTGACCTGTTGAGTGAACTTGAACAAGTCGCTTAACCTCTTTAAAACTTCAGTGTCTTGTCTCTCAAAGCAAGGGAGTAGCATGCCTAGTTCATGCTACTGTTAAATAATCTCTTGCTGAGAAAGAACTTGATCCCGTGGGGGAAGGATCCGAATTAACTCCGCAGGCCTCTTTCCTAAAGCAGCTTGATCTTTTCAGAGCATTCAGATGCAAAGGTTAGCCCTAGGGAGCAGCTGACATAGAGGGGTATGTGAACCTGTGAACTTTTGGCTTAAAAGTAAGAGTTCAACTCTCCCCCAGCTTCTCTCTGGTGTTGCAATATTGGCCAAGGGTGGCTGCTACACTCTGCGTACGACCGGAAACCCCAAATTGGGTTTGCATCTATCTGGCCGAGGTACCTTCCCCAGCTCCACCTCCAGATGTTCCATGGGGGTTTGAGGTGTGGTGGAGAAGTTAACAGAGCTTGGTGTCTCTCTGACAGAGGTGAGTGTGTGCGCCCGCATGCACGAGAGAGCTGGGGGTGGGAACGTCCCAGCCTGCTTTTGTAAACGTGTGCCGCAGACAGCTACAGGTCGCTTTAGGCAGAAGGAGAATGCTTCTGTAATCACCAGAAAGAGGCTTCCCCATCTTCTGCCCGAGAATGTTTGGAGGCCATTTCTTTTTCAACAAGCTGCCAAGCTCTCCCCGCTCCCCACATTGATAATATTTCAATGACTTTTGCAAACTCGCCTGCCTGCTTTTTAATAAGCAGAGCTTTGCACTGATGGTACATGTGCAAGGTCTGACCTTTTCATAGGAAAAAACATTCATAACTGAAGCCTATATATAGAAGCTTAAGACTGGAACAGATAAAGATGTAGGTCATATGACTTTTTTTTGTGTGCGAAGCATAATGCAAAAGGGATGCAGTAGACAATTCAAAACTCATGAAATACTGCCACTGGCTTGAGCCCTCCTAATATTTATCAAAAGCTTTAAATAATGACTTTGTTTTCCCCTGGGAATTATCATGCCCCCTTCTATCCCTGAGCACAGGAATTTTCTTTCCACAGGGGAAATTTACTTCGCTTAAAAATGTATTGCGCTATCTAGTTAACTCTTAACCATTCCTGTTAAAGGAAAGAACCGTTACCATAAAAATGCATTCAATGGAAAAATATTTAAAATAATATGATAGCTACTCAAAAGATCTGATTTGTGTCACTTACCCGAGGAAAACATTTCCCCAGGCCCACCATTACTCACTTGAACATGAACTCAATTCCTCAGCATTCAAGGCCACGTGACCTGGAAATTGCCTACCTTTCTAACAATCCCCTCAACACCCCCTTTTATATACTTTATCCCACCAAATCTTACAAGTCTATGTCTCCGTGTTCCTTTACTTTTGCCTTGATCCCTTTACTCTCTCTTCTTGGGACACCCTTTCCTGGACATCTCTCTATGCCCAAGTCTATACCGAAGTCTGTAGCTCCTATACAATGGCCTCCGTGAATCTTCGTTTTCTGCCCTTCCCGAGCTCTTTGCTTTCTCATGAGCTGATCATAGCTTGCTCTGGGCTAGGCCTACTGGCATTCATGTCTTATATCCCATTCTGCTAGACCGTGAACTCTTTGAGGGCAGGGCAAGAATAATGATTGAGATACTGTCGATCAGTCTTAGGTATCGTACCTATTATTGGAGACCACATACAATGGAAAGCACCTATAAAATACATGCCTGCAGAATGTGTATTGAGTGAGAGAGTCTGGCGTTGGGAAGCTCTAAGAGTGATTGTCGAGCATTTAGTGTATGTGGCCATTCTGGTAAGCATTGCCTCATTTAAGCATCAGCAATGAACCCATGAAATTGCTACTACTGTGTCACCTTCCAGAGCTGAAAAACTACAGCTCAAAGCAATTCAAAACCTCAGCCAACATCACACAGCTGGCAGAACAACGGGCCGGGATTCACCCTCAGATCTGTAGGGCCCGGTGGTCCACTGGGAGCTGACTTGTTCCAGCTTATAAAGCTGATCTTAAATTACAGGAATTTTGTGAATTGGTTGAAAGGCACAGGCATTGCTAAATACTAAATCAAGTACACATGCAAATGAATTATATTACAAACAAGGGTAATGAATACTCAAAATTCACCGCTTCCTATTTGTTTCATGACAATCGATTATACGTGTGTTCCTGAGGTTATTAATATTTCCGATATCTGTATGTTCGAAAGATTCTGTAATGGTGTGCTGCTGCTGTTTCCAGATTGAGCTTTCACACAGTAGGGCCCAGCTTTGGATCATTGCAGGTAAGCTGCTTGCTGACAACAGGAAATTGACTTATTATGCTCCTTTGGGTTTCAGGATTGGAGTGAAAATAATTTTTAGAAGTTGTCTTATGCCTATACCCGTATATCCTAAACCTTACTGCAAATTTAACTATTATTTTTTAATAAGTTTTTAATGCTTACTTATTTTTGAGAGAGAGAGAGAGAGAGAGAGAGAGTGAGTAGGGGAGGGGCAGAGAGAAAGAAGGACACAGAATCAGAAGCAGGCTCCAGGCTCTGAGCTGTCAGCACAGAGCCTGATGCAGGGGTCGTGACCTGAGCCAAAGTTGGATGCCCAACTGACTGAGCCACCCAGACACCCTGCAAATTTAATTATTATCTTCATCACATCCCATACACGAGATTGTATGATATAGCTCTTGAGGAGGGAAATGGGAATTCCAAAATATGGATGGGGGGGTGGGGTTGAACCAGGGAGTTACCAGTGTCCTTTGCAGCTCTATAAGAGGGTGGATCCGTGTACTTTTGACACCATGTTTTCAACCTAATGTGTCATTCCTATCAAATACCAGTGTGCTTCACCACTAGAAAAATGCCAGGTCACCTGCTGAGCACCCGGAACTCTGGTGCCGGGAGGACTTGGAGATGGAACAGGAGCTCGAACTGCCACAAGGAGGGCAGGCTGTATCAGCCCTCAAACCACAGGGAAATGCGTGGGTGCAGGGATTGCCTCTGTTGTTTTCTTCGAGATGGTCTAGAAGACTGAAGAAGTGAGGATAAAATATCTATACAGAGGTGTTGATTTAACACTCCAGCTGGGTCTTCAGTGAGGAGGGTAGGGGGAAGTGAAGCCTGAGATGTAAGACAGGTGATAATTTCTATTGGACTGGGAAGATGAGGAGGGATGGTGGGAGGGAAGGACGGAAGGGAGGTGGGAGGGGAGGAGGGAAGGAAGGAGGAAAGGAGGAAAGGAAGGAGGGAGGGAGGGACAGAGGGAAGGGAAGGAGAAAAGGGAGGAAGGAGGAAGAAGGGAAGAATGGAGGGAGGAAGGGAGGGAGGGAGGGAGGGAGGAAGGAAGGAAGGAAGAAAGGAAGGGAAGAAGGGAGGAAAGGAGGAAGGGAGGAAGGACAGAAACATGTAATTCTGGGGGTGGGCAGAGCACAAGTGCTCAGGGAGAATGTCCCCTTCCCTTACCCTTCTCTGTTGACCCTAAACCTAAACTTATTGTACCTTTATATCTTCATGGAAAATCAAAACGTGTTCTTAACTCTTCATCAGTATCTTTGTCCTCATCCGCACCCACACAACTCCATTTGCTCTTCGGGTTATTAGCACTTTGGCATCCATAATTTCATTTAACGCATAGAACAATTTTGCGAAATAGGCGTTATTACTCGGACTTTTCAAAAGAATTAGAGGTTCACAAAGGGAACTGATAGTGCTCAAGATCACCCAGGTGTAGAGCTGAGACTCAGCCCATTCTTTTTGACTCTTAGATTGGTTTGTTTTTCTAGCACCCACATGTCCTTTACTGGTAGCTGAAATGACGAGTTTCTGAGCTGCTGCTCACCCGAGGACTCACAGCATCACACTAGACGATCACACGTCATTGAATCCTAGACGTGGAGGGGACCCCACACATCGTTTGGGCCACCTCTTCGATTTTCAGATGGGGGAAATGCGGCTTACAGAGGCACATGGCATGTCCAGGCTCATGTACAGGGTCAGGATCAAAGCTGGGATTTCACCTCTTGTCGTTGCCACTTGCTGCGGCGTTGTCTACTTTTGCTGACTTTTTAGCCACCGGCAACATTAAGAGGTCACAACTACTTTAAAATCCTTGACTATCAATGTGAGGACAATGTAACATTTTCTACCAGCATGGACAGGGAGTGAAGAACCCTGGATGGAGGGAGGCCAAGGTGCTCCAATCTCAGCTGTCATTTTGCATTTCATCCGCTCAGTGCCAGCAATTGGATTTATTGCTGGTGAAAACAATGACTCATGCACTTGTGACGCCAACCAACTAATTTATCATGCCATGGCTTGGTAGGTCCAAATGTTTAGTATGTGATCAAAAATAGAGACCCCCCCCCTCTCACCCAATCCTTTAAAACTGGTCTTGCCTGAGCCTGAGGACTTTCTCAAACCCAAATCAAACTTTTGCCTCGAATGCAACCAGAGAGGCTTATTTTAAGAATTGCTTACTTGTAAACCTCGTCACGAAGGCAGGCAAAATAGAATAAGGACGGTGGCCTCATTTAGGAATTGTCTGTCCCGAGTCTATCCCTATTGCTTTTATTAAATTGATCTGTCAACTTTGGCAACTCATTTTTTTTCTCTGTGAGCCACATTACCTCCATCTGCCAAATGAGAAGTTTAACGTAGGTGACCTCTGAGTGATTATCTATTTTAGTGAACTCCTTGTAAGATTATCCTTTTATCAGAGCCGTCCTGCTACATCTGTTTTTCTATATGGTCTGGCTACACTTTGGAAATAAGGTTTGGCCTGTGTTCTCCGAGGGTTCTGCTCTGTCTCTAAAAGGATGAGGGACTCCTTGAAGGCAAAGATGAGCTATATCAATTTTACCTGTATGAAGTTACCTTCAGGGTCAGCAATGAGAGTACAACAAGCTTCAGAACCTGACGTGACTCAAGCTTTCTCTCTCTCCTTACAATATATATATTTTTGAAATCTACTTGCCAGGCCAGATGGACAGGCCACATGCCATGACCTTCCAAGAGGTGAGGACGATTTCAGAAAACAAACAAACAAACAAAAGCAAAACCCCTCCAGAGTAGCAAAAACGAACGGAGTGTTTTATTTTAAAAGTCACGGATAGTTGTCTCAAGGTTCAGCTGGCTTTGGCCCTGGGGATTGGGCTGTAATGATTTTTCTAACATGACTGTGAAAACTCAGGACTAAAACTTGGGTCTCTTCCTTCATTTACTCAACTGGTATTTCCTAAGTGCCTCTGCAGTGCCAGGTACTTTGCTATGGCTGTGAGAAAACAGGGATGATTTTAATATCACTCTGATCATAAGGAACTGGGAGTCTTACAGAGTTGATTTGGCAAGTGCACAGATAATTGTAGTTTAAGGCAGTGGCTTCAATGCCACGAGAAAACTCTGGCTGCTCAAAGGAGAATAAGATTCCATCTTACCTAAAGCACTTCCCAGAGAAAGTGACATTTGCAGTCCTAATGGTGGTCGGGCAGAACTTCAATGTTAATGAACCAGAGACTGGGAAGGTTACTTCTCAGTAATCCTGTGGATTTCTCTTCTTTCTTTCTTTCTTTCTTTCTTTCTTTCTTTCTTTCTTCCTTTCTTTCTGGTTGTTTGTTTCATCTGTAGAATGGGATAATAACAGTATCAACCTCACAGACTTATTGTAGGTACTCTATGAGTTCATAAGTATTAAAACTCTCAGAGAGGCTCCTGGGACGTTGTTAGTTGCTCAAAAACATTAATCATTATTTTCACTCTTCACATCAGAGTGAAATTACCCAAACGTTTCTCACTGTCGTTAAACAGAGATCAGTGGAGGGAAGCCCCAGGCTCACAGAATGCCTTTGTTGCTATGGTAAAGCCAACTCGGGTATTCATAGGTATCCAGACTGCCTGGCTTCTAAGTATGCCCTTATTTCTTCTCCCTGTCCTCCTCTGCTAATCTTTCTTTGGCTGTCAATCTCACACACACACACACACACACACACACACACACACACCTCTGTTTCTTTCTGTTGAAGCTGGACTGTTTATCAAAAGCCCCGGGTGTAGGAGTGTTTCAAATGATTTTTGGAAACTGAAATGATTTTAGAGATAATAGGCATCAAGACGGTGGGTGTGAAATAAAAACAATAGGCAAGTTCATATCGAAATCTTTACATTGAGGAGAGGTGGGTTGTCCTTTTTGTTGCCTTTTTTCTTTTTTTCCAAAAGCATCATCATTTATGTGGTTTGAAAATAATCTTTCCTCTGGAAAGTAGACATCGCAAGATACAGCACAGAGATGTAGCTGATTAATTGTATGAAGGGCTCAGTCTTTTCTGAGTGAGGCTTCGTTCTCTTTCAGGCATGGCAGCCTACAAGAATGAATTTGCTTTGACTCATATATTTTACATAAACCAAAGAGGTTATCCCTAAGATGAACTGTCTGGTGTACTGCTTCCCACCCCCACTGCGTCCTACATACCATCACAGGAAATTAGCAGTTTCAAAACTTAAACTTTCTCTCAAAAATGTCCTTATTTCAACCAAGCAGGATTTCTCCATTAGGACATAACCGCCACTGTGCCTGTTGTAATTAAGGATTATGAGCATGTTGTCCTTTTAGATGTATAGATAAGGAGGCGTTATTTGTCACTTGCCACGAGTGTGGCAGATTGGGGGCAAAGGTTTGCCTTCCTGGACTCAGCTGTGGTTGCAGCTTCTCTCTGTTCACACTGCAAACAGGGATAAGAACATGTAAGAAGCTGAACAGGATTAGGGTTCTTGGAGCTCATCTGGTTCACCCCGCCCACACGTCCGTTTTACAACTGGAGAAACTGAGGGTCAAAGAGAGAAAGTGACTTGTCTGAGGTCACACAGGGGTCAGAACCCAGGACTTCTGAACTGCAGTCCAGGATTCTAGCAACAGAACAAAAGATTAAAAGGCTAGCGCATAACCACAGCCTCAGAAACACCAGTGCTCTCATGAAGTGTAATAACACAATACAATAATATCTGACCTGAAACGGTTGTTATGGAGAAAAATAAGAAAATGAATGGGAAATATTCACGTAGGATCTTAAAGCACTAACTAGATGGTTGATAAAGACTGCACAACATCTTGCCCAGTCAAGGGAAAAATAAGAATTACTTTCTTTTTGCAAATAAAACAGAAATCCCAGGGCCCTTTCAACTGCCTCTGTGCCTTGCTGTCTTCTTGCAGCCTGAAGTTTTTTGTTTTCGGGTTTGTTTGCTTGCTTGTTTGTTTGTTTTGCATAGCCCAATACTAGGAAGTTTCGTGTCATTCTAGAACTAGAGGTAATTTTTCTCAGTCTATCCTACAGCTAACCATTTTCAAACGAGCACAAGTGTGGCTAAGATCAAAAGAAGAAGCACTACAGTAAACTTGAAGGTGGCATTTGCTGACCTAAACCCAGGGCAGGAAGTCTACACTCTGAGTGCAGGATCCCCAGACAGGTCGATAATTTTCCTTGGCACCACAAAGACTTCCCCTCCAGAGCAAGGGGGACTGGGAGAGGTGGTTGAAGGTTAATCTGCGAGATATGTCAGGCCCAGGAATGGAATTATGCGCTGCTCTTGGAACTTTTGAAATCTGGATATCAGACGAGTGGAGTCACCTGTAAGATGGGCAGAGACACATTTCATGCTTGTAGAAGCAGGATCAGACATGTTTGGAGCCAACCACAGGAAGAAGTTCCCACGAGAAGAGTGTGGTTCCGAACTTTCGAGCAATCTAAACTGTTCAAACACGGAGCCGGGTTGCCTCTGAGGAGATGAGGCAGGATCAGACATGTTTGAAGGGTGGTGAAGGGCAGAGTCCAGCTGAGAGGAGCTTTAGACCGGACGGAGCCTCTTGTGGTCTGTCGCACCCCAAAAATCCCTCTGAGGGTCTAGAATTCCTTTCTCTATAGAGGAATGATACTGGGCGAGCCATGGGAGGCAAAAGGACTATAAGCAGAATGGAAAATCCTTGAGCGGCCTCACCTTTCTTTCCATTCATAGGAGAATGATGGGACCGTACTCTCAGGGAAATGAAAGGGTGACAACTTTCCAAGGCAATAAAAAGAACTGCCTCTAGTCCTATATTCAGGCAACACGTGAAAGTTCTTGCTTTCAGACGAATTATGCGTTTGGTTTTGCTTTTTTTTTTTTTTTTTTTTTTTTTTTTTCAGCACAAAGGCTTCCGTGGCTGAAGTGATGTGATCCAGACTGTGCAGCTGGGCTGCCCGACGCTAGGTGGTTCAGGGCTCCGAGGACTACCCTTCACAGCCCAAAAAGTGCAGCCGGGGTGTGGGCTGAGTTGGAGGGTGATGGTGCCGGGGCGGCTGGAAAAGTTTACTTGATATTTGTGCCGCTGCTTTGAGAGACCAGTGGGATCCTTGGAGGGTGTCCCCCTGTGAAACAAAAATGTTCCACAGAATACAAATTCCATGAGATCCATGTTCTAGGGCCAACTTAGAGGAATGTTGCAGATCCATAGTCCCCTCCCCTGAAGATTTGCATGCAAAGGCTCTGAGAAGGGCTGGAGCAAAGCAACCTGTTTCATTTTGACTCATCCTGCTTTTCTCTAACATATTTGGCCATGGCAACCATTTTAACCTGATAACTACTATCATCCTGGGGACGGGTGCTCTGTAACATTTCTGGGTCATCCCATGGATTTGGTAGTCACTGACACAAGGACCCACAGATGGTCAGAACTGAAAGGAACTCGGAATGTAAGGTCATTCCTCTGTTTTTTGCATAAAGAAAGCCGAGGCCCAGGGAGGTATTCAAAATGAATGACCAACAGCCATTAACCCTGACCGACAAAAGACCTGAAGTTTAAAAATGTCAACAAATGACTGTGTAACATGAAGTCATAGATTTTGATGTAATATTCTATTATGTATAAGGTTAGATGGAAGTTACAAGAATACTGGACTTGGGACTGGCTTCTAATCGGAGATTTCTCGCTTTTCCCCTCTCACTGCTTGGGCCCACCATTCCACTTTTATTAGCACTGGGTGCTCTCCTCTCTAAACTGGGGAGGATAATGCTTGTCTGGCTGATTTCACAAGTTCTGGTGAGAATCAGGAGAGAGAAAGGATGTGAAAGTGGTTTATAAATTGTAAGGTACTATATAAATGGTAGGGGCCCTTCCTTCTTCTAAAGTGTTGATGCTTTGGCTGGCATCAGGAGGGTACTCGTGTTTTCCACTGCTCTCCTGTTCTGTGAACACGCTTTGCATGAATCTCTCCCCAGACCCCATCTTTTATCCGCTTTCATGGGTTGGTGAGGTGACCCATGTGTGGAAGCTCGTGGCAAAGTCAGTTACCCTCTGGAATGGGACCCTGAATCAATGACTTTACACTCACACGCAGCCAAGTTGACTAGCAAGGGAAAGCAGAAAGTTATGAGTAAGGCCAAACTCTTAGCAGAGCTTTAGATATTCGGCTCCCAATTCTCATAAACAATTCTTTGTGAAGAAAACAAAGACCTCCAAATCCTGTGTTGTCAGGAGGAGGAGAAGAAGAAGAAGAAGAAGAGAAAGAAGAAGAAAAGATGCTGACAACATCACCACCAAAAGAAAAAAAGAGCAGAAGAGACAGAAGGAATGGTTGATGAAGTCTTGGTATCTTATCTCTGGAATGTTATTGATGATCTGAGTGTAGTGTGTGAGGGCTTAAGTGAAATGAATTGGTGGTTTCAGTTCCGGATATGGTATGCAAAGAAAAAAAATCACTCTGAAATTTAGAGCTTCCTCGTCTGTGCTTCAGGAAGCCACACACCTGAAGGTGAGTGTGGAAACTGACTCATTTCTAGCCCTTTGAGATTAGCCTCTCCAGCCCCCAGACTGTGGGTAGGACCTGAGGCCTAATGGGGAACCAGAATTGAGTCTGACCGAACCTGGAGAAGGTTGTTGGATGCACAGCTGTATTAGGGTACTTGGCCTTCCAGAAGTTTCTGTAGGTAGTGGGCCTTCTGGAAGCTTTTTAGTACAATTGCAGTTGAGGGGAGGCGGGTGGCCTGAAACGGGAGAAAACCAAAATACAGTCACAGTGCTTACCTTATTTTCAGAGTCACATTTAAGCAGGTTGGCTGGCCGACCCAGTTGGGGGAATAACATGACCTTGAGGCTGTGTGTAAAGGGTAACATGTGTGTTCACACCAACAAGCCCTAAGAAGCAATGAACTATTCTTCTTCCTTCACTGTCCCAACAATCTGTGGATTTGGTGTTCTGCCTGCCACTCAGGTATCAGTGAGGCCAAGGAGAGGTGTTTCAAATAAATCATTTAAAAAGAAAAACAGATTAGAGCTCATACTTTCCCCATTGTCCCTTTATACCTCAAATAGAGCCACATGTGACGTGACACATAAACTGAGGCATGGAACCCCGGATGATGGAAGGAGGCTCAACTCTTCTAGAAGGGACCATTTCCAGTTTGACCCTTCAAGACCTTAAATCAGCAGTTTGCAGACTTTCTGCAGACCATCTCAGCAAGAGAAACAACCACTAAGATGGCCCTTTATTCCAGTCTGATCAGCACATTGGAAAAAAAAAAAAAAAAAAGAAAACCCAAGCAAATGACTTGTTTGAGGACAATAAGAACACTGGTTTAAATCAGAAGTCATTGGGACAAGATGATGTTGGGGATGTGCTATAGCAAAAGACTCGGCTTAGGGTCAGAAGATGTGAATTGACTAACTCTGTGGCCTCTGGCAAGCCACTCAATCCCTCTCAACCCCACTTTTCCCGTTTGTAAAGTGTAAACACTAATTACAAAATGTGAGCACGTGCTTGAGAGCACCTACCTTATAAATGGTGAGGACAACGCAAAGGCTCATAACCGTTACTATATATAAGCTCTTAAATATTAATGATTAATTTGTGTTAGAAGGGAGATTCCAGACTTCATCATAGAATAAGCATTAATCTTCCAAATTTTCCCATCTGGAAAGCACTTATGAAGCATGTAAGTCCACGTTATTGATTTATTGGCATGCCACCTCCAGAAAGTAGTTAAAGTTACTTACGAGATATAAAGACAGGAGTTTCATCAAAACACAGACAAAGCATAAAGATGTGGTCATGAAAGAAGAGAACAGTGAGGGGGAAGGAGACTCAGAAGCAGGAGAATTTTAATGAAGCATATAGCATGATTTTGAGCTTCCCAGCAGCTTAGATGAAAAGGGAAATGCCTTGTATTACCCAGTCCTCTTCATCTAGTAATGGAAGGACAGCTGTGGATGAATGGGGCTGGGGGAGGGCGGGGAGGAACTCAAACTTCCAGGCCCTGAGCTCTATGCGTATCGTGGGCATCTTTGTTCAAGGGATATAAAAAAATAAAATGTACAGGATCTTGAAAAGGAAGTGCGGCAAAGATACTGTTCCAGTCTAACCACACTAGGTGATATTTTCCTCTGAATCAGTGCTTGCCTCCCAGAACAAACAAACAGCAAGATGATTAATAGAAGGAGCAGGTTGCCTTTAAAAAATAGGGCAGTGAAAATCAGAATGTTTGCCCCAGGCTGGGGCGTGCTGCTGGCCCAGGTACTCACCGAGGCAGTCACCATTCATTAGGGGAGTCAAGTAGGCAAGGCAGTCTGCAAGGTGCCTTGCACAAGGTCACTTGGTGTCTCTGAGACTGACTCTGCATTCTGAGTTCCTTAATATGATTTTTTAGGTCACAGTGTTCTAGGCAAAGCTCCCTGTTGATGTACATCTCTCATGCAAGATTTAGATCACCTCTTTTCGGGCAGAGCTCCATGGAAACACCGCCCATGATTTCTGAAATGGAGTCTGATTGGGTCCCGGTAATGCCCAGCTGGAGTGGACAGTGTTCTCCGCAGTTGCCACATTGCTGGACAGTTGGCAAGCCTGAGACTACGAGAATCTAGTCCTTGGAGGCTATTATTATTTTAATGCCATAGTAAATTCCTGTTTACCTAAGATGGCTAGGGACTGGGGTATTCTGGGCAATGGAAAATTCTGGTTCATCTGGTTACCATTTATATCATTTACTGATTCGTGGTTCCCAAATAAGTAGATTACAACACACTTTGCTGAACGCTAAAATCATACACTGGCATGATTTAAGCTCTTCTGATAATTCGTAAGATACTTCGGGATCTATTGGCATTCAATACCATCATTGAGACTGTACCCCGGGATCCCGGGTGGGAGTGCCTAAGGCGTGGGAAGTTGAGCTGCATCTGTCGTAGTGACTCCCAACCAGGACACCGGAGTTGTGGTGGTTTAGTTGAATCGCTCCATCCTCAATATCCATTTGTTGGAAGTGAAATAAGCAAGCATATTGGCATTGTACCTGGTGTAGCGGAAGTTACTGTGTTAGCATTTCCCCCATCAAGAACATCACGAAAAGAAGAAGGTGTTTTATTTAATTGGCCAGTTTCGCATCTGAACAAATTCAATTCATGGTTCAATTCATTAGGGACCACAGAATTACATGCCTAGTTCTATTGACTCTCATAAAAGAAAACTAAGGCCCAGAGGGGGCATGTGACCCTGCCACCACGGTCTCTCGGATGTTAAGGGTTAGAGTTGGTGGTTGTATCCTCATCTCCTGGGGTTCATGCCTGAGGTCTTTTTTTTTTTTTCTTTTGCTTAAGTTTATTTATTTGTTTGGAGTGAGAACACGAGCAGGGGAGGGGCGGAGAGACAGGAAAAGAGAGAATCCTAAGCCAGCTCCATGCTGTCTGCACAGAGCCTGATGCGGGGCTTGAGCCACAAACTGTGAGATCATGACCTGAGACAAAAGTAAGAGTCAGACGCTCAACTGGCTGCACCACCCAGGTGCCCTGTGAACTGTTTTTTTTTTTTTTAAGTTTATTTATTTTTGAGGGGGGCTGGGAGAGGGGGAATGGGGGGGAATGAATGGGGGAGGTGCAGAGAAAGAGGGAGAGAGAAAGACAGAGAATCCCAAGCGGGCTCCACACTGTCAGTGCTGAGCCCGACTCGGGACTCTCTCTCACCATCTGTGAGATCATGACCTGAGACGAAAGCAAGAGCCTAAAATGCTCAAGCGACTGAGCCCCCCAGGCGCCCCAGACCTGAACTCATTTAAACAATCTGACTCCTGCAATATGCAGTTTCCACACGGCAGGAACAGAGATGGAGAAGAAATGTGTCCTTTGTGCAGGGTCTCCAGGAACCCACAATGATCAATATTGCTTGAAGGTCATCAAATGCTGTTTGAAGGTCCCCTTCTGTATAAAAGCCCTGACTCAGGCTCTGAGACAGTTCATAGGGTAAAGGACAAATGAAGTCCCCCCAGGATCCAGTCCAAATAAAAAAGTTTCAAAAACAGCAAAGAGCCATAGAACCCCCTACTTCTGCAAGAATACATTTATAAAAAGCCACCAGACGGGTTTTAATTCCTACCATCTTTCTTTGCGTTGCTTATGTTTTAAGCTTGATTCACTCCCCTCTCTGCCTCTTGGGTGCTTTCAAAGGTAAGTTTGTACTCACTTATCTTCCAAAATAATTTACAGTAAACCCCTACCTGTGTAGGAAGGGGAAGAAGGAAATCAACGATCTTAATACTGATTGCATTTTTTGAAAGGCAGGGCTCAATCTCTTTAAAATGAGCTGCTCTGTTGGTTAAGAAGTGTTTTCTTGGGGCGCCTGGGTGGCGCAGTCGGTTAAGCGTCCGACTTCAGCCAGGTCACGATCTCGCGGTCCGTGAGTTCGAGCCCCGCATCGGGCTCTGGGCTGATGGCTCAGAGCCTGGAGCCTGTTTCCGATTCTGTGTCTCCCTCTCTCTCTGCCCCTCCCCCGTTCATGCTGTGTCTCTGTCTCAAAAATAAATAAACGTTGAAAAAAAAAAAAATTAAAAAAAAAAAAAAAGAAGTGTTTTCTTTCCTGTAGTTTCAAATTCTGACTTGTCTCTTTTCCTCTCACCATGCCCTGTGCTCTCACCCCTGCCTTTGGATCACGGGCCTGCAAATCTGCTGTTAGCCCAAGAGAAGCCACAGAGGGCTGAGGTTTCTACGGCCTCCCGGAGTGAAGGGGGGGATCTCACGTGAGACATATCCTGGGGTCCAAGTACCCCAACTCCTGCTATGAGTGTTTCCAGAAAGGTGCTTTTGATATGTGACATTCTATATGACATCTCGTTAGTTCCAGGAGTTTCTCAGAATGATCTCTCTGTGTGCTGTGTGCTTGCGTGCAACACAGGTTATCCTGATGTTTTCTATAAGAGCTTTGTATTGATTACAAATAGATAATTGATCACAGAATCTCTTAGGTAGGGATCGTAAGGTCATGTGTCCAATTCCATGAAGCCTGAGTGATGTCATCACAAAATTTCTCCTGCCAGAGATCATGTAAGTAAGAAAGGGAAGCAGTAAGGTAAGGCTTTCCACCTGTCTACCCTCATCACCTCTCAGGATCCTCCAGTGATCACCCCCATTGCCTATGGGATGTATTCTAAACCTTGGAGACGGTCGCCCAAAGGTAGAAACAAAACACAGCAAAAATAGGCACTGGGTAAATACTTTTTGAGTGAATAATGAGACAGGTCTCCAAGACCTGGCTGACCCCTTCTGTCCCACCTCCCCAGGATGGCGAAAAATCCCCTGTCTTTCTCATCTACACTTTCTGCCGTAGCCAAACATGTCACCCACCTTCCTTCACTGCTCTGTACTCAGACTGCACCGTACGCTTGCCCAAGCACCTTTCCTGACCGAGCCGGTCAATGACATTTCTGTCTGTTGAATACATTTGCTCCTTTGTGAGGCATTCCCTACTTCCTCCTGCAGCCTGTATCCACATGGGCTCTGTTTGCTGTCCGCTCTGCAGAGAACGTACCCATGCTATCTTCAGTACATTCTTGATCTCCCTCGCTAGAACGTAGACTCCTTGAGGACAGGACCCACTTCATCCTTCTGCGTATTCCTCACTGCACCTAACGTGTGATCTGCACGTAAGGCTGAAGTGTGTGGCTAGCATGAAGGCAGGCCTTGTGGCCTGAACCGAATGTCACCTTCTCTAGCCCTGTAGAGAGGGAATGGGGTATACTCCACTCTTTTCTCCATCGAAAACTGAACTAGGGATTATTTTGGTCCTCACCTCTGACCTAAATCGGCACAAGTCTATCCTGAAAACCACACCCGCAGATTATGCAGCAAGCAAAGGTAGCCACCGGAGCTATGTAACATAGCGGCGCGGACTCGCCTGTCCAGGCCCTTGCATGGCACTGAAATTTACAGGACTGTATAGCTATGCTGTTGCTGAGCCGGCTCGAAACTGGTTTTGCTTGAGGCTTCTTCCCTCAGCAGGTATGTTGGGGTAATGGTTGAGTGTTGCCAACTGGGACAGGAGGACACCCAGCCCGTGCCCGGGTTTTATTTATCCCAGTGCAGCAGGCTTCCATGGGCTTTTTGATCTTTAATCACGAACCTGGGAGTCCTTTGAGTTTTCTCAAGCAGCCAAGAAGGCACTCTGATTCCAATGGCAATAACCAGTCATGATTTATGGACTCTCAAAACCCGGAACATCAGAGCAGGAGGTAACCTTAAAAATCACCTATTCTGATTCTTCATCTCACAGTTGATGAGCCAGATCAGAGTTGCCTTGCTTTTAGAACCAGGGAGACAGGCTCTATTCATTCATCCACTTACCCATCCTTCTGTCCCATGATCTGTCGACCAACCTAGTTGCTAAATATCCACTAACACTTAGGTGTCCAGACTGTGCTTGGCTCTGGATATAAAAACGTGACTAAGATGTGGTCCCTGCTCACCGTACATACATACACAAATAGTTATGATTCAGTGTGAGGTGTTATAATGCAAGTGTGAACAAAGCGTGTTATGAGCACATAGAAGACATTGGCTCATCTGCTCTACCTGGAAGAGTGAGGGAAGACTTTTAAGAAGAGAAGGCATTGAGACAAAACCTTTAAAGGAAAGGGAAGCTGGGGCGCCTGGGTGGCTCAGTCGGTTAAGGGGCCTACTTCCGCTCAGGTCATGATCTCGCGGTCCGTGAGTTCGAGCCCCGCGTCAGGCTCTGTGCTGACAGCTCGGAGCCTGGAGCCTGCTTCAGATTCTGTGTCTCCCTCTCTCTCTGACCCTCCCCCCGTCCATGCTCTGTCTCTCTCTGTCTCAAAAATTAATAAACATTAAAAATAAATAAATAAATAAAGAAATAAATAAAGGAAAGGGAAGCTTTCTATAAAGAAAGAGGGAGAAGAGGGATCACAGACAGAGGGCAGCTTGTGAAAGTGCCCAGCCTCAGGAGAGTGGCAGCACACCAAGCGACCAAGGGAGTGCCCAGTGGGGCTCCCAAGGGGGCTGTGTGCGGTGGGGCGCCGGGGGGGCAGGACATGTGCTACCGCTGCCCCAACGTGACTTGGGAAGCTACTGTGGAGATCTCGAGAGCTGTGCCGAGTGCTGGAGCTTTATCTTGGGGGTGACAAGGAGCTTCGGAAAGTTTGCCAGTGGACCAGTATCACATCAAATTCATATTTTATTGAGAGACCTCTGTGGCCACAGTAACGAGAGTCAGAGACTGTTGCCGAGGGGCGGTCACGACCATCCTCAAATAATAAAGCCAGCCGGTGAGGGTTCAAGTCTATAGATCGGATCACATCACCTCCTCACTCAGGGTCCTCCACACCCCACGCTCATCCCCCCGTTGGTTAGTCCCATCACAAATTCCTGTCGTGTTGTGTAATAGTGCTCACCACATTGTTCAATCATCTTATTTATTTGTTTGCATGCGAATCGTCTGTGTCCCGTTCTAAAGTGGGAGTGCTATCAGAGCTCTTTCTCTGAGTGTCTTTCTCCAGGCCAGTACAGCTCCTGGGACATAACAGGTGCCGACAAAGTGTTTACAGAATGATTGAGGAGCCCTTGACCTTGGGACACGGGAAATGGTGAGGAGAGGAGAGGAGATGGCCTTTAAAGGCAGAAAAACACCCTCCCGTTCTAGACCCATTATGTGCTTCGTGAGGGGATGGTAGCTGGTCTTCAGCAGACAGAAGATGCTACATTCTCAACGGACTCGATTTACTACCCACATCTGAGAATTTTTATGACAGGTGACCCTATTTTTCCCTCATGCCCTCTTCACTCCATGTGTTTCCACAAATTATCAGTCTCTGAAATGTAACCATCCAGGGATCCTCTCCCTTACACTTCCTTGTTCTAGTCCCAGCTCTACCACTAATGTCATAGGACAGACAGGGTACTTTCTCAGGGCTTCACTTTCCCTAATTGTAAAAATGAGGGTGTTAGGCAAGGACCTATAAGATGCTTTCTAACTAACATGCTGTTAGTTAGTCTCAGATTTCTCTAGAGAAAGCAAGAACTCTTCTCTGTTTTCATTTTTTAAAAGTATATGATGATTATGGGGCACTTGGGTGGCTCAGTCAGTTAAGCGTCTGACTTCGGCTCAGGTCATGATCTCACAGCTCGTGAGTTCGAGCCCCGCATCAGGCTCTGTGCTGAGAGCTCAGAGCCTGGAGCCTGTTTTGGATTCTGTGTCTCTTCTGCCTCTCCCTTGCTCACACTCTGTCTGTCTCTCCTTCAAAAATAAATTTTATTTTAAAATTAAAAAAAATTTAAGTATGTAATGATTATATACAAAATCTCATAAAACACAATAGTCTCTACCTTTCTCTGTTGTCCCTTTCAATTTCTAGTCACAAGTATTTTTATGGAGTTATAATCAGAGCACATGTACAATTTGCGTTCCACTCTTATCCTTGAACATTATTTGTTATACGCTTTTCATGTTGCCGCGAAGTCTTCCCATTTATCATTTTAATGGCTCCATAATTTTTCACGGAGTTAACATATCATAAATTATTTAACCATTCCTAAATTATTGGGTCTTTGGATTCTTTCCAGCTTTTGATATTTTAGAGAGCTCTGAGCGTCCAGGTTTGTTTTTTCGTTGTTGTTGTTTTGTGTTTTGTTTTGTTTTTTTCTTTTTCAGAGTTATTTTCCTTGGGGTAAATCCCTTGGAGCGGGATTATTAGATGAGTTTCTGGCTCTCGAGAAGAAATGCCAAATGGCTCTCCGGAAGGATTGTTTCAATTTGTATTCAATTTGTGTTTCTCCCACTGAGTGTGCCAGTTTCACAGAAACCTTGCCAGCATGTTTTTAAAAATCAATTTCCTTTATTTTTTTTTCAGGTTGAACTTGTGCAAAATGGGGCTTCCTGATTGTTGCTGTACCAGAATTATCATCAGTTTAATGTTATAATACGACGCTTGGTGAATAGAAGCACTCAGGAACCAGTATCGTTATTATTAGAAAATGAGGGATCTTAGGAGGGCCAAGTGTGTTCGTCTTACCCTTGAGCTCAACTTTTTCTACCGCTGTCTCCAGTTCAGTTTACTACAGATGCTTACCCTTCGCCTTCAATGCCCCTCTAATGGAAGTGCCCCCAAACGTTCTCTATTCCAAGGTGTCCACGTTTCCTTAGGCTTAAAAGTCACGGGCCAAGCTCCCTACCCTATGGATTCTCACCTCCCTTCAATTTTCTATCAAGATATCGTCCTCACAAGAGATGGGACACTGACTGTCCTCCCTAAAGCTGCTGCATATGTTCATTTGAAGTCCTTCTCCACTTAGGGAGTTTCTCCTATTATGTGTCTTCCCCAAGATAGCCTGTTGGCTGCTTGAAGATGGTGATTAATTGCCCAGTGTGTATTTTCTTCTCCAAGTTGCATATTTCATTTTTTAAGCTATCCCTTATCCTGTTCAAAATTTCACAGTCCTAGTTGCAGTCCTCTGAGCTCTAGTTTATAAAGGTCTCCCTTTAAGTGTTGGATCTATCCATTTATTAAAATTTACTGAGGGGCACCTGGGTGGCTCAGTCGTGATTTCACAGTTTGTGGGTTAGAGCCCCGCGTCGGGCTCTGTGCTGACAGCTCAGAGCCTGGAGCCTGCTTCAGATTCTGTGTCTCCCCCTCTCTCTGCCCCTCCCCTGCTCGTGCTCTCTCTCTCAAAAATAAATAAACATTAAAAAATTTTTTTTCTAATTTACTGAGTATCTTCCAAATGACAAGCAGCATATGAAGATGAGTAAAACCAAGTTCCTGCCCTTGATATGCTTAGGGTCCAGTGGATCAGAGAGGAGCACAGCCCTCCCAGGTTTGAATCCTAGAGAACTCTCAGGCAGCATTCTGGTGGGTAGGTCAAGGGATGACACCTTCAGGAAAATCTGATGGCTTTTTGTATAACAAACCCTACATATACTTCATTGGTAAAATGATGACCATCTTACCAAGCAGAAGCTACCAAATAACTTTGGTAGAAATGTCAAAGCATCCCAGAGCCTGAATTTCTGAGATTTAGATCATGAGAAAAGTTCTAAGAACTGAGCAGAGTTGACCCAGGACTACACCTGTGTTGGAAGCTAAAACACTCAGGCACATGTGATTTTGAGGCTGTTGGCTATTTAAGGAGTTCATAGGAGTCTAAGAAAGCCAATTTCTCAGGTAGGAAGAAAAGGAGCCTACTATTAACCAGCAAGGCGAGGAGTGAGAAAAGTCTGGTCCTGGTCTTCCATTGTTGGGTGACCTGGATTATTTTGCTTAAATTCTCTGGAACTCAGTTTCTTCATGTGTAGAAATGGGTAGGGTTGAACTACTACCCGATCTGTAGTGTCCCTGCCAACTTTGACAATTTATGATCCACAGAACAGCAGATCCTGCCTTGTCTCTCTCAATGACTTCTTCCGTCATCCCCCACCCATCCCAGAAAAGCACACACAAAAAAGTGACCTCATCGGTCACTGGGCAGATGTCAGAGAGTCCGTTGGGATTCCATGACCTCTGTAGCTACTATAGCGATCACGTCCAACTGCAGCTAAAATCTGTTGCTGGCAGGGTTTGTACCCAGTTTACCAAGCCTGCTGCTGTAGCTGCTGCCTCTCACTTCCTCTCATTAAGGCAAACTACCATCTTATTTTGTTTTGTTTTCCCTGCATGTTTTGAGTTTGCTGCTTCCCAGCTCTTGTTATTAGAAGAGACATAATTAATAACTCCTGGCACACAGAGCAGCCAGATTGGACAATCTGCCTTTTGCTTTCTCGAACTGTCTTCTGAGCAATCTGCAAGCCTGAATTTATAGCCTGAACCCCATACAATGGATTGTTTTGTAATCCCCAGAAAGAATCAGGAATTCACCACATTGTCAGCTTGAAAAAATAGCATTCTCTTTGTAGTTTGTGGTGGAGGTTTGATCCAGACTCTTCAGTGAAGAACTTGAAAGCAATATGTGGTCTCATCCTTACTTGAATCTCTCTTGAGAAGACAATTCTGTGAATGTCTTTGATCACCATTCTAGAATTTTCCATTTTGGATCACCAAGAGTCAGTTCATAAGGTCTAGCCCAATCAACTTCTGTGGCAGCCTAGACCCATTTCTTTAGCAGAGATTAAAAACAAAGACACATCAGTCTTGTTCTACCTTTCTTGTGATTGGAGAAAATTGTTAAGGACCTTCTCAATGTCCTCTAATTTTACCCTAAGCAGTCACAATTCTTTGGCCTTTTCCACCTCAGGAAACACTCCAAAACATCAGATATTTCTAATCCTGTCATTTGGGTTTCTTGTTAATCTTCCCATGGTTGTTTAAATTGATAGAACCTACATTGGACAAACGTGACTACTTAATAATATTACTGAGGTACTACTTTTTTTTTCTTGGTGCTATGGGGGCACAAGTTTGACTACAATAAGATTTCTGCTCTCAAGTAGCTTACATTTTATAATCGTAATAATTATAACACAGAGCTGAGTTCTGTTGAGTTATAATAGGAGTATAAACTTGTCTGTACATTGACTCTTCTGGGGAGCTTAAGAAACTGTATCCCATCCCCCCAGAGATTTTGACTTAATTTTTTGAAGCATATCATAGGCTTTGGAAGTTTTAAAAAATTCTCAGGTGATTGTAATGGGCAAACCACATTAGAATGTTCCAGTCAAAGGACTAAGAGACACACACATACACACATAAATGAACAAACAAACACCTTTTTTTAATGTTTATTTATTTTTGAGAGAGAGAGTGTGAGCAGGCAAGGGGTAGACAGAGAGAGAGAGAGAGAGAGAGAGAGAGAGAGAATCTGAAGCAGGCTCCAGGCTCCAAGCTGTCAGCACAGAGATGGATGCGGGGCTCAAACTCACGAGCCTCGAGATCATGACCTGAGCCGGAGTCGGACGCTTAACCGACTGAGCCACCCAGGTGCCCCCAAACAAACATATTTTAATAGAGAAGTTGAGAAGGTTTTCATGGAAGAATTTAGAATAAAATTCTATTGGAGATTCAGTTTAACAGTGAAGATTAAGTTACTGGCTTTGGGGTTACGCAGACTGGAATTTGAACCTCAGCTTTGTCTCATAGTGTCTGTAAGTTTCTTACCCTCTCTGTGGGACAGCCTGAGCAACAGCACATGGAATCTGGTGGAATGAATGTAGGGCCCATGAAAGTAGTGGCAGGAAAGGTGGGCAGTGGGTAGGGGAAGTAGTGTTTCCTGCTGAGAGAAGGTGGGGATTTGCAAGAGGGCAGTCTCAGAGGAGAGAAAGCGATGTTGGATAAGGTAGATGTTACAGAGTACAGACATTTCCTAATGTCCAAAATCTCTCTCCTCTCCATCCAGCCCTCCTTACCCAGTCCGACTGAGTTCCTGTTATGATCTAGAATACAGATCAGGAAGCTATGGCTAAACAGCCCAACCAGAGTCATCCTCTGAGCAACCGAAGTTCGTGAGCGGAGTATATATAGTAGCCTCCTCATCAGCGGCTTTCTGTGCTTTCTGTTATCAGATCCTTAGAGATTCCCAATGGGAACAAATTATCAAAAACAAAAAAAAATTCATACCAAATATAGGATGAAAGGTTGACAGAATTAGGAACCGAAAACGAAGGCGAGAAGGCTGAGAATAAGATACTTTTACTCTGAATAAACCCCGATCTGCCCAAGTTAGCGTGAACTGTTTTTAATAGCTCCATTGTTAGGTTTATTGAAGTAACGAGTGGTTATTACGCTGAGAGTGTTGGTTCCCCCCGTTCTGTCAGGAGGCCCATGACAGGACTGAAGAGAAATAAGCCTAAAGTTCCAAATGAAAAATGAGTATTGTTAAAGTATACTGATGAATTTCAAAGGGCACGTCACATGAGTTGCAAATGTTCAGACGAAAAAGCTGTAGACTTTTTGAGAATAGAATCAAGTCATAAAATGTAGGGGCAAGAAAGGGCTTTGGAGTTCACCTCGTCCAACCTGCTATGTGCGCAGACAAGGAGATGGGGACCCAGATCAGTAGTGTGGTTTGTATTGGGTCACAGAGTAAAATAACTGCTGAGAAGAGACAGGGAAATGAGGTCTTTTGTCTTCTCCTAGTGCTCTTTTGCCTTAAGGGAGAAAAGAAATCTTTGGTGTTTCCATCAGGAAGGACTGGGCTTTTCTTGAACGACAGGTTACACTGTAACTGCCGAACTGTGTCACACACCTATGTCACGGTGTCAGGATTCTGTGAGCATTTTGCAAATCAACCTGGTTTTTTGAGTACAACTTACTCTATTGCCATACTTTCCTTTGCCTAATTTTCTTTGTCATTTTTGTACATTAATTTCACTTTGGTCTATTAGAGGTAGCCATACAAATGGTCTTGATTCCTTTGAGGAACAAGGTATGGTAAAAAGATGAGTAGTTTCATTCCACTTGTACAACACTCTCGGCATAGAAGAGAACTGATATTGATTACGTGCTCATATCCATTTCTTTCAGTTCTCTCAACACCACCATGAGGTATGTACCATTATTACCTTCATTTTACCTGGGGAAATGGAGTCTCTTAGAATTGAAGACATTGCTTGCATCTCACAACTGGTAGGTGGGAAGGAGGAGGTTAAATCCAGGTCTGACTGACCCCAATGCTCGTGTTCCTTCCTCTACATTGGGTGGTTCTCTGGAGATATTTATTGCCCTGGAGCGGGAAAGCTGCCCGTGGTCTGCTGAATGGCCTGAGTGTGCTGTTTTCCCACAATGCTTTGCTACTTTATTCTTTAGAAGTGCCTAATTATTTCACTCAGCAAGACCTCAAATCTTACTCCAAACAACTGGCTTCCAAAGAATTGGCTATTTTCCCTGCTTTTAATGTTGGGGAAAGAAACACAACCAGCTATTTTTCTTTCTTACTCCATGACATTACAAGAACAAAAATAATCATATTAAGATGTCAAAAATAAAATTTAAATGTGCAAATGTGTGAGAAAGACACCTCCTGTCTGGGAGGATCCAAAAAATCTTAAATAGACTCATGTGTGTTCTTTGTGTGAAATGCAGTGGCCACAATTCAAATTAATATGTTAATAGGGCATTAATAAGAATGAACTGGGGATAAACACAGGATTGGGAAATAAGTTCACAAAGTCATTTAAGTGAGGAACATACTATGTGATGGGAAATCTGCACTACCCTGTCCCTATTATCAGTGCTGGCCTCACAGAGACAAGACCTCCCTCTGGTCATTGCTTCTTCTCCTGAGTAGACTGGAGTAGCTTTCCTCAGCCCAAATCTGAGCCAGATTCTACAGGAGAGCAAAGACACTAGTTTATGCCCTTAAGGATCTCCAGAATGGTTGATGACTTTGACGATGTGTGCAGTGAGAAAGCTTATGCCCCCAAAATGATTAGAGTCCTTCTTACCAGGCAGGGGAGTTTCAGGGCCGAATGCAGATCATTACATATTTAGGCCACTATAAACCTTATAGTGATGGCTCTTGGGGAAACTCTGATATGTCCTTCTAAACTTCATCTCATACAGTGAGTTTCCAAGAAGGCCCGGGAGGAGGAAAGGGCTGGCCCAGGGCAATGCAACTATCACCTTATGGTAATAACCATGGCTATTTGTTAGGTACCAGACCTTGTGCCACACACTCCACATTCAACTTCTTCTGTAACCCAGTGCAATGCTCTGAGGTAATTATGATCCCCATGTGGAAATGAGAATACCTGGCAGTTGCTTGTCTGAGATCACACAGCTAGTGAGTCGTAGAGGCGGGATTTGAACACCAGTACCCTTGACTGCAAAGTCCGTCTTCGTTTTGACCAGTAACAGCAGAGCTGGGCCTGGCATCCAGAGCCAAGTTCACCTCAGTGTAATGTTTAGAGTAGGGAAACTTGGAGTGTGCTCAATGATTTATTTGATGCATAATTTTCTGGGAGCCCACTCTGAGCAGATCTTGGGCGAGACCCTGAGGATATAAAAAATTGATAAGTACAGGTTCTTAACCTCCTGGATCTCAAAGGATAATGGAGTGACTACACCTGAAAAGGAAAATTACAGTAGAGTGTGGTCCGTGTTATTACAGAGATATAAACAAGTGCTGTGGGAGACCAGGATAGAGCAAATAGTTCTTCCTGGAAGAAGTAAGGGGTGACCTCACAGAGATGACGAAATGTGCTGGGTCATGCATTATGACTGAGTTTTCCAACCAAAGAAGGGAAGAGGTACATTCCAGAAAAGGGGAACAGCATGTGCAAAAGCCCCAAATTGTGAAAGACATCAGGATGTTGGGGTGAGAAGTTCAGGGTGACTATGTGGGCTGAGGAGGCAGGAGATGAAGATTAGGATCAGACAGTGAAAGATGTTACACATCTCCATCGAGGAATTTTGTCTCCATTCTACAGGCAGTGGACCACCGGCCGGAATTCCTAAGCAAGAGCACGCCTTGGTTGGATTTGCTTTCGAAGAGGGAAACCTAAGGAGACAAGGAGGACAGAGAGCAGATGTCACTGTGGTCCTGCAAAAAGCTAATGAGAGCTTCAGCATTGTGGATGGAGAGGCAGGATAGATGAGGGGTATCGGTTTCTGAAATTAAGCTCCAAGGACTTGATGACTGGCATGTGGAGGGTGAGGGAAGGAAGGGTTTGTGGATGACCCAGTGATTTCCAGCTTTAGAGGCAGAGGGGTTACATGTGCTATTAATGGGACTGAACACAAAGCACATGGACCAGGTTTAGTAAAGTGAGGGTGCGAGGTGGAGGAAGTGAGTTCTTTTCTGAACGTGCTGTTTTAAGCCTCGGCAAACATACTCCATTGGAGATGTGGGGTGCATTTCGGAAGACAAATGTGGTGGTTGAAGAGAATAGGGGCTGGAGGTAGAGAATCAGGAGACCTGAAAATATCAAAGGTACCTAAAACTCTAGAACCAAGTAAGTGTCCCCAGGGAGCTCTGTGGGATGGTTGGTGGGGGGGGGGGGGCACAGATGAAGATCTGATGTGGCCCGTGAGTGTTCTCTGTGGGCCTTGCTCAGACCCCAAGTCGCCTAGGCAGCCCGGGGGTCCCTTATGGCAGCCTCTCACTGATCACCCTGTCTGCCTTGAGTGGAACATGGGCAAATAGGTCATTCCATGCATACTTCAAAGTCTCTATTAATTTACAACTTTTTCAAATAATTTTCTAAAATTATGAACCCGATAACTATTGATGGAAAGCATAGTGTGGGGAGGGGGGGTCGGATCGAGAGATGAGTCAGACCTGATCTCTGTCTTCAGGGAGTTTCTGTTTAATATTAAGGGCATCTAAACAGCAAATTAAACAGCAAGTGTGAGAGTGCCTAGCAGGGTGTGAAATTTAACAGGTGAGAAATTATTTTCATTTAAAAAATGACATACGTAAGTGTCTGGAAGAAAGGGTAACAATGGTTCTTGGGAAGAGGAGATTTCTAGATTTAGCTGGAGCTTCTTGGAAGAGGTAGAATCTAGGCATGAAGCATGAGTAGTATTTGAGCAGGCAGAGGTGGTTGTTGGGGACAGGGATGCATTTCAGATGAGAAGCAAGTGTGTTTATGGGTGGAAGCAACTGTGAAGAGAGACCCTGGGCAGTTTAGTGCCTCTTGCCCAATAGCCATGGAGTGCAAGAACCGAGATTCCCATCAAAAGCCCGATTGCTGGGGCTGGGTGACCATTAATCAGGGCTAGTTCCCAAGAAGAGTCAGATTGCTCTGGGTGTCCCTCCCTGCCTCCATCCTGACTCATTGTGGGACCAAACTGTTTTAGTGCTTCATTTCCCTTGGTCAAACCAGGACGATTTGAATGCACCTGCCTCTCTTCCGTTCCCCCTGCCTGGCGAGGGTGGCCGTTGTGAGGGGCCAGGGAGCGCTTCCTAATTGTGGTCCTGTGGCCCAGGCCCCACGTGAAGGCTCTTGGCGGTCTCACTCAAATGAGGTGGAGGCCCGGCTGACTGCTCAGCCACTCTTGGAGGACACCTTGGTTATTCCTTCTCAGTAGTCCGCTGGTCTGGTTTCAAAGTTGGTCGTCAAAAAAAGGTGAAGGGAGGGCGGAGAGGGGAGAAGCGGAGCTCCAGCCTCCAGAGACTCACCAGGTGTAGGCAGTGGCTCTGCTCTCACTCTCTGGTCCCTACCAGTTACCCCCTAACCCCTCCTCCCCACCAAATTAGACATATTTGAATTAGAGCAAATGGCCTCATCAGGACAAAAGAAGAAAGATGGGGGACGGGGGGCGGTGGGGAGGCAATAAAAGCTATGAAATATCACGACGCACATGGAAGGGTTAGTGTCCTTTCTCACAAAGTGGATTTTTCTGGGAACTCCTGCTCCGTAGGGCAGTGGGGCCGCCTTGTTTATTGGCAGGGGCACAAGAATTTGGCTTATCCATTCAGGGCTCTGCTTCCACCAGCTACACCTGCACAGTGGCCAAGAAACCACAGAACCCTGACATGTGTTATTACGACACCGTCCCCAGGGACTGCGAAGCAGTTGGGGTCAGTGTTTTAAACACAGCAATTAGCAGGGTTGAGCTGTTTGAATTCTCTTGGTCTCCAGGGCAGATGATGATGATGGTGATAATGCCATCAATACCTTTCGTAGTAGTGAGTCATACTACTACAAAGCACTTTCACATTTATTGACTCATTTGCTCTCAAAAACCCACTGGAGATCCCAGTCACCTTTATAGTATCCCCAAAAGATAAACTACCACCTCTAGTAAAGTGGACTTAAGTATAGACTCATTAGTTTGAGCTGCAGAGCTGCTCGCGATGAAACTTTTGAGATTTGCATTCCGGTCTTGCCCTTTCCAGCTGGGTGACCTTGGACAAATCACTTCACCCCTCCCAGCCTTAGCTTCTTCATATGTAAAATACGTTAATAATAACTGTCTCGAGGGTTATTGTAGGGATTTAAATGACTTCATGTAAATAAAAAAGGACATTATAAACTCTAAAGCATTATGCAAATATTAATTACCATCTATACAAGGGTGAACTATTTGCAAAAATGAATGTAAATATAGTTTTGAGATGGCGGGTATGATGTGGCTGAAAGAGCACTTTAATTGGAATCAGAAGATATGTGTTCTCTATTGGCCCTCACACATCAGGTGGCAGCTAGGAGCATGGCTTACAGACAGACAGGCAAACACAGCCATGCGAGAGATGCATTTACCAGTTAAAAAAAAAAAAAGGCTGCCACCATCCACCTGTCACTTTGTCACCTATAGGAGGCTGAGTAATGACTCCAAAGATGCCCGTATCCTAAACCCAGGAACCTGTGAATATTTTGAATATTTTACCTTACATGTAAAGATACTCTGTGGATGTAATTAAGCCTCTTGAGATGGGGAGAATATCTGATTGGGACCAATGTAACCACAAAGGTCTTTTTAAGAAAGATGTGGGAGAATTAGAGCCAGAGAGATGACCGTATGACAATGGAAGCAGAGATAGGAGTGATGGTCTTTGAAGACGGAGGAAGGGGCCACAAGTCAAAGAACACAAGTGACCCCCTAGAAGCTCAGAAAGGCAAGGAAACAAATTCTCCTTCAGAGCCCCCCCGAAGAAACCCTCCTTGCTGACACCTTGACTTTAAAAGCCCAGAAGAACTAACTTGGGATTTCTGGTGTCTATTCCAAAGAGAATAACTTTGCGTTGTGTTCAGCCATCCAGTTTGTGGTAATTTGTTAGGACAGCAACAGGAAACTCATACACCACCTCTACCTTGAGCTCCCCAGTCCTGTGTACTCCCCACTCCCCAGTCCGTTTTCTTCCTCCTAACGTGTACTCAACTTCTCTGTAGACTAATGGTTTGTGCCCAAGTTTCCCTCCACCTGCTCCCCTTCTTTTGCGGGCCAGCAAGGAGCTCATGTGTTATTGGGATTTATAACCGATGGACTCATTGGCCCTGTGCCTTGGGTTGACCAGAGGTCTTGCTGGGGCACTCCAGCTCAGGAAATGCAGCTTGACTTTGGATGAGTCACTTCAACCCCCAGAATTTCTATTTTCTCCTCTGTCATTGGGGATAAAATTTCTTTCCATGTGTGCCTCACAGAGCGGTGGGGAGACTCCAGAGAAATGATAGCAATGAAAGTTCTTTGCCACCTATAAAATGCTCCATGAGTGTGAACTCCTGTGGCCATCATCAATATTATTTCAGAAGCGTAGAATTTTCCAGCTTAATCTCTTCCTCACTCAGCACGTGTGTGCACTAAGTGACAAACACTAACTCTAGACAAGGGAAAAACGTTTTTGTGTGGAGAATATCCAGTCGGGCCTTGGATTTCGGATATTTGGACTATCCATGAACCTGCACTTTGAATACGGACCTAAACATATTTTTAAAAACAGGTGTTGTGAGGACGTTAAATAATTGTTCAGTAATATGGCCCATTCGGAGATAGTGAGGTGGGGCAAATTTCACTTGCGTTTCTCTTTATGGAACTAAAAATAGAAATGACACGTTACTAATCAGTAACAGGGTCATCTGAACACAGGGCCTTTTAAAACATCTTTCGGCCACAAAATTGCCAAGAGCAGAGGAGCTCTGCGTTCCTGCAAACCAATGCTTGCAGCATCTTACCACTGAAAAATGGAAACCCCCACCAGTTACAGGCTCGTTCTCAAACATTAAAACCACAATTTACCTAAAACTCACTCTCGACCCTCAGAATGGTTTATGCACCATGACCTCACTAACCTTCCCTGACTTGATTAAGATCAGAAAAAATCAAGCAACCGTCTGGTAAATTTGGTCAAAAGAGCAGAGAATATTAGAATGCAAGGGGAAGGAGTTAGTGGGAGGGAAATGACATTGACCACCCACTTAGTTTGAGAGGCAAGACTATGCTTTTCCGTACACACGATCCAGTTTAATTCTCACTACAAACTCGTTATATAGCTGTTTTCCCCCATCTTACCCACGTGGAAGCTGGGGGTCAGAATGATGAGCATCACAGTAGAATGTGGTAGAGTTGGCTTTCCAGGCCACTTGTAATTCGTCCCTTTACAAAGGAAGGAAATCGAGAGGAATTGAGTGGCCCAGAGTCATGCATTTGCTTAGTGCACCTACAACTTCTACAATTTACGTTCACTTAATAAATTGGTCTTGACCCTCCCCTTTGAAGTTACTCCTGAACTCTCTAAGTCCTTGCAAACCCCAGAGACCCGAATAGCACTCCAGGGCCTTTTCCCTTGGACCCTCGATTTGGTACTTCTCAGGTATATTACCTGGGATTCTGAGCATATGGAGACCCGTGGCTTTCCCATGGGAGGCTGCAACCCCCTCCTTGACTGTTTGCCATGTTCCGTTATACGATGACCAGCACCTACTGGAAGTGGTGAACACAGTTTTTGCAAAATTTTTCCCTGTGCCCAATGCAAGGTGTAAAACAAGTTTTGGCTTCAGGGCTTCAGGGCCACGATGCTGGAGGTTAAGACCCATTGGAGATTAAGACTAGAGGCTTTGCTTGATCTTACTATACAATTGTGGGCAAGTCAGGAGTGGGACTAGAAAACCTTCCAGGGTTGCATTTCTCACTTCCAGGAGATCTGTTTGATGGGGTTGATTTAAATCCCAAATATGTGAAGTTAATGAAGGAAACTCTGAACACATTTGGGCTTTGGCTGCCTGAAAGCTAAACTCTTGCTCATTGGTGGAGAATTCTAAGCAATCCAGCCCCCCTTCCCAATAGGGTTCATCTTATGTTCCTTTGAGAGTGATGATTCAAGGGGACACTATAGGGCTGTGAAAGACTGAGTCTCTACCAAACTGGGAGAGCTAAAGATGAAGAGAGGATTGGCTAGGGGCAGCAGGCAAAATGGAGCGGAGTCTTAGGGAAACAAGAAAGGATACAAGTGGAGAAGAAACTAAAGTGTCTAGGAACCTTGATCCTTCATGAGATTGTGCAGACCAGAGCCAGGTTCCAGAGCGCAGAAGATGTAGACTCTGCTTCCAACTGAACCAGCTGCTCCTGGAAACTATGTAAGTCATCCAGCCCTTCTGAATGTCATTTTCCTTAACTGGACCAAAGGGATAATGACATCGTCCCAGCGAGCTCACAAAGTTGTTATAAAGATTAGAATGTGAACATTCTCAGGAAAATGTAGAGTGTTGTAGGATGTAATAAAAATTCATCATCTGTGGAGCTCTCAGATTGCCCTCATGGGTAACAATTCTTATTCCCTTTTTTATATTGAGGGAAGCTAGGTTTGAGATGGCATGAGATGTCCTAAGAACGGTCATGTGGTAGGTGACAGAGCCAGGATGCATTACTATTAACAAACAGCGGATGAGGGACACCTGGTTGGCTCAGTCAGTTAAGCGTCCAACTTGGGCTCAGGTTCTGATCTCTCAGTTGGTGAGTTCGAGCCCCGCATCGGGCTCTGTGCGGACCACTCAGAGCCTGGAGTCTGCTTCGGATTCTGTGTCTCCCTCTCTCTCTGCCCCTCCTCCACTTGTGCTCTGTCTCTCTCTGTCTCTTAAAAATGAATAAACATTAAAAGAAGAAGAAGAAGAAGAAGAAGAAGAAGAAGAAAGCAGATGAAAGGACCATGACTGAGTGTTTTCCCTGATTCAGATTGACCAGTGGGGTAGAGAAAAGGTTTTGTTCCAGTTGCTTGGGGCTGCAAATAAAACACCCAAAACACGGTGGTTTAAACTGTGGGTTAGGAGTTTGAGAAAGCTGGGCTGAGCCTCTCTGGCTCAGTGGCTCTCATGTAGTTGCAGACAGTGGCTGGAGCTGGCTGAGCTGGGGAGAGGGTACGGGCGCAGATGGAGCCAGGCATCTCTCGGGGCTCCTTCCCGGCATCCCTCTGTGTGGCGCACTTTGGGCTTCCTCACAGCATGGCAGCCTCAGGACGACTGGGCTGCTCACTTGGCAGCTCGGGACTCCATGTGAACGAGGCGGAATCAGCATCGTCGCTTTTTATGATGCAGCTTCAGAAATCATGCAGCATCACTTACACGGTACTGAAATGATTACAAGTGAGTCACGACCCCACCCGAATTCAAAAGGAGACTCGGAGCTCTCACTGTGATGGGGATGGCGGCAAGTTTCTGGAAGAGCACTGCACCAGAGAGATTACTGCAGCCGTCTTCCAAGAATGCAGTCTGCCAAAGACGGAAAGTTTGCAACTCTGTCTGAATGAAGGGGTCTCAGACCCTGGGAAAGAGGGGGCAGTTATTTCTCCACCAAGGTTGTTTGTTAGAAAGCACAGCCTCGGGGCGCCTGGGTGGCTCAGTCAGTTAAGCGTCCGACTTCGGCTAGGGTCATGATCTCGTGGTTCGTGGGTTCAAGCCCTGCCTCGGGCTCTTTGCTGGAAGCTCAGAGCCTGCAGCCTGCTTCGGATTCTGTGTCTCCCTCTCTCTCTGCCCCTCCCCCGCTGTCTCTCTCTCTCTCTCTCTCTCAAAAATAAATAAACATTAAAAAATTAAAAAAAAAAAACAAAAAAACATAGTCTCTGGCTGACACACAAGTCCCTTGGGAAGAGGCTGAAAAAATACCAGCCAAGTCTTGTCACTTAACCAAGGATGGGGCATATTAGGGAAGTCCTAAAGTTATATCTAGGCAGCCCAATCAGTTTGGTGAGAAGCTAATAGAGAAGATGTTTATTGGAAGCCAACAGGAAAGCACTCTTGGCAAATTACCAGATTATATCTTACAGACTCATCTTCTTGTTCGAAAACGTTTACAAGCTCAGGTTTTCTATACGGCTAAGTTATCTTGGAACATCTCAATCTTCCACCTTGCTCGGTTGAACACTGGTAGATTCTGGATAAAAACCAAAGATCCTTTGAAATTCCATTATCCCTCCATGAAGGTATTTATCTTTATTTTCTTTTTATATATTTTTTAATAAAATTCTTTTTAAAAATGAAATCTTGATTTATCTCTCAGGTTGCTCTTTAGTTTATTTATTTTTATTTATTTGTAACCGACATTTACCTTGTACAAAGTATTGGGGTATCTCCTGGGGCCAGCAAACATGTGGAGGAACTTTCCCTCAACACCAAAGAACCACTAATTCAATAGAAAGTGGGGGGGGGGGCGGTGAGTATGAGAAAGGGGAGCCAGATACAGCCTGGGGTTGAAGGTACTGTGTGAGAGATTATGTGTGTTTAAAATTTGTTTCAATGTTTATTTTTGAGAGAGAGAGAGAGAGAGAGAGAGAGAGAGAGAGAGTGCTAGCTTGAGTGGGGAAGGGGCAGAAAGAGAGAGGGAGACACAGAATCTGAAGCAAGCTCCGGGCTCTGAGCTGTCGGCTCAAACCCAGGAGCTGTGTGACCATGACCTGAGCAGAAGTCTGTTGCTTAACCGACTGAGCCACCTCAGCGCCCCTAGAGATTATGTTTAAATGACCTGGCTGAAACCCTCCTCCAAGTATATCGTTATTGGTGAGTCTTTCTTGGGCCTTTACAGGAATGAAAAGAAATGATGTATGTGAAGTACTTGGCACTTGGTGGGCATTCAGAAGAGTACATGACTGTTGTTAGGTTGTGTTTTATTGTAATTTAATACCAACATTAAAGTATGAATAACGATTTCCTGTTTATGAATCACTTTGATGTGTTTCATTTCATTTCATTATCAGGACAGTCTGGTAATTTAGACAAGGCACCCGTGCCCCCTTCAATTTTACAGATTAGGACATTGATATTCAAGGAGGTCAAGTGATTTGGTCTCTTAGCCCTTAAGTGGCAGCGCTGAGATTGAGAACCAGGTTAGCACCCCAAAGCTACCCTTTTCCACCCTACTGTGCTGTTTCCTAAATGGCCATGTGACCTTGGGCAAGCATTCCATGTCCTGCCCCCGGGGCCTGGCCTTCCATTTCTGCATCTGCGAAGTGAGAGGCATGAAATCATGACGAAAGTCCCATCCAGGTCCCGGCGTCTCTGATTAAAAGCGTATGTTCAGCGATGGACCCAGCTTGCTTCTGAGCTCCCTGTGCATATTGAAGCCCAGGCTTGGAGGGGCTAGAGCCTGGGGCTGGGCCCAAATCACAGGCCTGGCTTGGCGTTCATCACTGTTTCTGACTGCCAAAAGGACAGAATTCTCTAGAGGCCCTGAGTCCAATCTGGCCAACTTCTGATGGCCTTAAGTTATCCTCTGACCTCCAACTTCTGGTTATCTGAAGCTTATTTTTAAAAAATACTTGGGAGCAGGCATGATGTTTCTCTGGAGACCTGCGTCCTGTCTTGCTTTCATTATGTGCCTCCAACAACAGGAACTGGGGACTGGGAGACAGGCAATCCGTGTGTAATTTTTGCCTCGGCTACCGCCTTTCTTGTGACCTTGAGCAAGTCGCTTCAAAAACAGGATTATCAACTCGATTTCTCCTGGCTTGAGGGTCTGTGAAGCCATGTGGCTTCCTCTTGAGGAAGGAGTAGGAGACCTAGCCACTATGTGCCTTTAAGATAAGAAACCTATCAGATTTTCTACTAATAATTTCTGATTATCTCTGGCCCATTTCAATCGCCCTTTTCTTTTCTGCTGTATTGCAGAGGAAATAGGTGAGGAAAACGCTTTCTGCTTCCGGCCCCAAGTAGTGTGTCTCGAAGGTCATATAAGGTTGAAAGCGTAGTTCTTCCTTCTGCCTACCCCCTTCCCCGTTTCCAGATGGGAGTCGAAGTGACTCAGAGCCACTCAGAAATAAGTCTCTGAGCCACTCTGGATGGAGCCTTGTGTACCCTGATCCCAGTGTTGCTTCTCCTGGGTCAAGTGCCTTGCTCTGGCTCTCACTCATTCTGGCTTCACTCTGCAGAGACGGGTAGGAGCTCCACGTGTCCCAGAAGGGCCCTCACACTCAGAGACCAGTGGTTCTGGGGCCCTGCATCAGCAGAGGCTGAGGGCCACCTCTTCTGGAGCCTCTCTGCCCTCAAAGTTAAGGAGATTGGTTTCAGTTTCATTTAACTGAAAGGGAGGAAAGAACTGCTTGGATCCTTGCTCTACTTCCAGGGCAAAGAAGGCTCGGACCCCAATCCCTCAGCCCTCTCTGCACATGGCCAGCGGTCTCGAGGGGATAGACGAGAGGGCAATCGCAACAGGCCTGGGACAGCAATTATGCAATTCCCCTGAAGGCCACAGGGCAGCTTGGAAAGGATGATTCTAGCTACGTGGGGCAGGAGAAAAATGCAGCAGGTCTGGGCTCTGGTCAGCGTTGGACCACCAACAACTGTGTGACCTTAAGCAAGTTGTTGAACCTCTGTAAGCCCCCTTTTCCCCACTTGTCAAACTAGGAAATGGGATGTTTTGTAGAATAGAAAAGCATCAGATTTGAAAAGTATGTCTGGTGTCACCTAACCCAACCTGTTTATTTTATACCCTTAGAAACTGAGGTCTAGAGAGGGACGGTGACTTGAATGTTACATGACAGGTCAATGACAGGGTCGTTTCTGGAAAACAAGACTCCTGTCTCACGTTGCAGTGATTCTTCCTCTTCTGGATGATCTCCAAGTCTCAGCTCCAGGAGTCTGTCACTCTAAAGACATAGTCCCCTATAAGCTCTGGCTTAGGCTTGTGTTGGTCAGCACATGGTTCCTTTGGGACTCTTGGTGACACGTTGCGTCCCGCGTGTTCCAAGTTCTTTAGTTTCATATAAGGCTGGGCAAATGATCTGCTCAGCAAAGCCTCTGGCAGCCTTGTTGTAATGCTTGTAATGTTCTAGGCTCTTTGGGGGCAGAGTTTTCAGACAGGTTTAAACAAGGGCAGCATCAGCTGGGCAACTTGGCCTTCTATGTAGACAGGGGCATTGCAGTAACCGCTCAGAGACGCATGTTCTAGGTCCAGCTTGGCCCCTGAATCACTTTGTGACCGTGGACTAGCCTCATCCCTTTTCCAAGCTTCAGTTACCCCATATTTAAAACGAGTTGATTAAACTAGATAATCCCTAAGGTACCTTCAAGCTCTGACATTTCATAGCAGAATATTGCCCAATCTTTCTATTCCTTTGGGGATTTTGCTTAGAAACTAGGAGGATGATCTTTGCCACGGGAAGTCTGGGAATACTTGCCGGTCTTCAGCTCATAAAAACAAATATTAGAAAAGAAATATAAGAAACGTTATGCTGTCTTGTACTTTGGGCCCATATTTTCTAGGACCCATCTCAAATATTCACAGCGTAAGCACATCTTAATTTTCACATGCGGAGAGGAAGGGAGGGGAGATAGGAGTTACATTTGCGGGGCGCCTGGCTGGCTCAGTTGGTCAAGCGGCTGACTCTTGATTTCGGCTCAGGTCATGATCCCATGGTTCGTTGAGATCCAGCCCCGCATGACACTCTGAACTGACAGCGAGCAGCCTGCTTGGGATTCTCTCTCTCTTTCTCTCTCTCTGCCCTTCCCACCCTGGGCATGTACACTCTCTCTCTCTCTCTCTCTCTCTCAAAATAAGTAAACAATAAAAAAATAAAAAATAAAAGAAGTAACACTTGCTGTGGAAGTTAATCATGCTACATCAAAATATGACTGCATTTTTTAAAATATTTATTCTTGAGGGAGAGACAGAGCATGAATGGGGGGCAGGGGCAGAGAGAGACAGAGACGTAGGAGCCAGGCTCTGAGCTGTCAGCACAGAGCCCGATGCGGGGTTGGAACCCATGAACTGTGAGATCTTGACCTGAGCTGAAGCCAGAGGCTCAACCGACTGAGCCACCCAGGTGCCCCAAAATATTACTGCATTTGATTTTATCTGCTGTGGGACATGATAGGATCATCAGTTTCCTAGACACAGATCATGCTTTTGGAGCTCACATCTACCAAGGAGTTCAGACATGGCTATAAATAACTCAGATAAAAAGTATCACATTTTATTTATTTTTTATTTTAAGTAGGCTCCATGACCAACGTGGGGCTTGAATGCAAGACCCTGAGATCAAGAGTCGCATGCTCTACCCACTAAGCCCATACGTACCCCGCAAAGCATCACATTTTAAAGCTAACACAAAGAACCTTAGAGGAGAGAGAGATCACTTGCTGTTTAGGGATATTGGGAAAGTCTTCACTGAGGGGTTTGCATTCGAGCTTCGTTTGGGGAAACAAATGGTCATCAGCGATAAGAGGAAGCCCGTCGGAGTAAAGACTGTGAACATGGAGGCAGGGAAACCATGTGAAGTGTGGTCGGCTAGAGCACAAGACTGGGAAGTAAAGTAGTGGGAAAGAAGACCAATCATACTTATGTGCCGTATCCCCCTGGCTAGTATGTCAGTTCTTTTAGGGTGAAAATTTTTGTTCAATTCATCTTTGTATCCTTTTCATCAGTAACACATAATCATCTCTCAAAACTCATTTAATGAATAAATAAATTGTATTATGTGGCACCTTTCCCTCCGAATTGGCAATACACTGTGTGACGTACCTATATGTTAGAATCTCAGAGGTCACGTTGAACATGATACTTATCCTACTGATTTACATGGATGTGAAACCCTGTCAATGTAGACAGGTGGCAACTATCAAGCTCTAGCAATCTGTTACAACTCGTGGGTGTTTTCTAAAACCTCCTTTGCTCTGTTGTCCCTGGAACTGGCCCCATAGACCATTGCAAGGTCCTGTGGTCGATGGGCTTAATTCTGCATCAGGGTTGCTGAATTCAGCATCTTGTGTATGTCGTATACATGTCACATTTGAACTGTTAGAAGCTGATGAACATGATACAACCTCCTTCCCCAGTTTCTTAGATGAATGGTTGAAATTAATGATCTCTAACAGGGAACAAATGTGGGGCCTCAGGCCACGGTCCTTTGATCTCACAATTTCAGATACTGACTGCCATTGAAAGATTAGGAGAGCGCTCTCCTATTCTTAGCTCTTAGTGGACAGATATAATATAAATGTAAGAACTCCTTTGATTGGTGCATAACTTGCAGTTTCCAAAACGCTTTCATACCCGCCCTCCTATTTAATGCACACAACGAACTTTCAAGTTACTCAGGCAGATATTCCTAACGAGAAGCCTCAGTTCAGAAAACCAGAGTGCTGACACAATGATGATAATCAGCCACCATTTTCTGAGCGCATGCTTTGTGCCAGGTACTTTATGTCAATTAGTTTATTCAGTCGTCAGAAAAATCTTTGATTCAGTTTCTATTGCTGCTTTAAAGATGACCCCAAAGCAGAGTGGCATGAAACCACCATTTTATGAAGAGCATGGATTCTATGGGTCAGGATTTCAGAAAGGTCACCAAAGGGACCGGTTGTTTCTGTTCCATGATGTCTGGGACTTTCTGCTGGAAGACGCAAAGGCTCAGGGGCTCAACAGCGACGAGTTGAAATCATCTGGAGGCATCACAAATCATACGGCTGGCAGTTGCTACTATTCGTCTATGGGGGATGGAAACACCTACATGTGGCCTCTCTCTGTGGCCTGCACTTCCTCAGAGCACGGTGGTCTCAGGGCAAATGAATGTTTTACGTGGAGGTTCAGTAGGAAAAGCAGCTGTTCCAGGAAAAAAAAAAAAAGTGGAGGCTGGATCACCTTTTGTGACTTAGCTCTGAATTCACATTTTATCCCTTTACTCTGTTTGGTAATAAGCAAGTCACTAGCCTACCCATATCCAAGGGGCAGGAACATAGATCCCACTTTTTGTGGGAAGAGAGCTCAGGAGGGACGGCAGATGTTTGGAAAATATACCTGCCACGCTCCCAGAAGAATTTAAGAATGGTGAAGTCAAAGTTCAGGGCAATCGAGAGACCGGTTCAAAGTCACAAAGCTTCTACAGGAGAGTATAGCATCTCACCCAGGGGGGTTAGGATTTCAAACTCAGGGAGTAAGGTAAACATTGCTCATAGTCAAAACTACTTTGGAAATCCTGTCATTTGTGAGCAAAGTACAAAATATGTGGTTTTACATGAGCAACAGATCCTAGTGTGCCATCTCATACTCACTGGGGTACATCGCAAACCTTCGTGAAATCATGGACAGAATCGTACACACTATTTAACTTGTTCTCTCATTTTTCAGAGTGTTGGGGCTTAAATTCCCACAGACTCAATGCATTTTAAAGGGTAGATCCAGAATGACTCAAGTTAGTCTGACTCCAAAGCCCATGTTCTTTCCATACTGCTGTCTAGAAATCACCTCTGAGAGACTGGGAAAGAGAACAGAGTTTCAGGCCCTACTGCACAGATGGGGAGCACCCGAATGGGGCCTCAGTTGCAACCTGGACGTGATTTGCCGGCTCTATCACTGGCTTAACTCCGTATGTCTACACTCCGTGTGACTATACTTCTCCTCTCCACTGCCCTTTCTCTCTAGGTCTGCATAGGATAAGAAGAGAAGTGAGATTTGGAAATGAGTGGAATGTCAACAGATAAGGCAAGGGATTCTCAGGTAGATTGAACAGCATGAGCAAAGGTAGCAATGGTGTGAGCTACGGGAAGTATCAGGGTGAGTTAGGCAGTGCTATTTTGCCGGGGGAAAAAAATCACAGAAGTCCTACAAGACCCAGGCACAGACTCGATTCCAGAGTTAGTGAGGGAGGAAAAGAAGTCTAGTCAGCTTTGCAATTGATAGCAGTGACTCTCTGGAGGCAACACGCAGAAGGGAAGGGAGGGTGGGGCTTCGGTGAGGAGAAGATTAAGATACCACCACTTTGGAGAAACAAACGCCTGCTTCTGGCTAATGTCAGGGTATCTTGAGCGTGGTAATGGAGAGTCTTTGCCTATGATCTTTAAAGCAGTCTTGATACCAATATTTAAGGAGCTAGGCAGTACTCCAGGGCTAATGGAACAAATGGCCACTCAAATGCATGAGTCAGGCAGCTCTCCTGTTCAAAGAAATCGCCTCCGGGGCCTCAGTGCCTGAAGTCTCCCATCTGAAACATTTCTTTTCTATCTCAGGGACTTAGAACTGGATTAATCATAATCCTAGTTTCATGTATGACACGATTGCATTTATTTGCCTAGGTAATCAGATGTAACAAAATTCACAAATGGCCCTTCGAGGTGGGAAGTGGGCCTCTGACAGTTGCTTGGCCACGTGTGGCTCTGTGGTCTTCCCTACTCCACCCTTGAGACCCCCACCTAAAGTGAACCAGCATCACAAATCTTGTATTCGTGATTCCTTTTCTTTCTTTTTTCAATCATTTTCTCTCCTCCGTACAGATTCCTTTGAAAGCATATCTTACTGATGTTCTCTTAATATTGTAAGAAGGACATCATGCACAAATAGTTTTGATATTTTCAATTTTTCATTAATATTATAGTGTAAAGACTCGTCCATATCGTTGCTTGCTGTTGGAGTTCACTTAATTTGAATAAACTGGAGCTTAGGCATCAACTCCTCTATTGATGGGAATTTCGTTTGTTTGTCAACAGGTACCATAGTGCTGTGAGCATTCTTATCTGTATTTTCTAGTAGACACTATGCCAAGGCCACTTCTAAGCACAGTGTTAGGAGGAGACTTGCTGGGTTTAGGGTCCAGAAAGTTCAATTTTATGAGACAGGATCAAGCTGTTCTTCTAAACAGTTTTACAAATTTTCAGTTCCAGCCATGACTACCCCTCTCATCAAAAACTACGAAAGTCGGTCCCCAAAAATCACATGATTTGAAAACAATGCTGATTTTGTTTCCTCTTCTTCAATTCTTACCCATCCGATTTCTTGTCTTACTGTGCTAGCAATATTTAGCTGATGTGGTGAATTGTGTTCGTGGATTTTTCTAATCGGAAAGCTATCTTCATATACCTGGGAAAAGTTCACCGTGGTATAGGACAATTTTAACGAGCTGTTGGATTTGATTTACTAAAAATTTCTTTAGGATTTTTACGTCCATAGCAATAGGTGGCAAAGCTATGGAATTGTCCTCTGTTGCAGACCTTGGCGTAAAGTTTGTGACCTTCATATTATGTGATAATATTGCATTGGCATCAACTTAATTTTGTTCTACTTGCCCGATCAATCATTTTCATTCTCAGTTTTCATCTTGTGCATGTATGTTACCTTAGAATGCGTCCAGCAAGAACACTGGATTTGCATTTTAATTTGGCAAGTTAGCTCATTTTCATCCATAGTAGTTAATCATCCATCTATTAGGACTTTCTTCTACTAATAAAGCTTTTTATTTCAATTGGTTGCTTTTTTTTTTCTGGTTTTTATTCTTTTGTGTATCGCTTTGAAGTTGTTAAGCGTTCCATTAAAAACCTTTTTACATGTGGGTTTTTTGCATGGCAAACATTCTGAGATCTCGATGTCATAGATTATTTTTTATCATGCCCTCACATGATTTGAGTGAAGGATTAGCTGGATATGAAATTCTGTACTTTCAAAATTTTGAAAAGACTTCCTTGCTTCCTTGTACCCTTGCCGTCCCGCTGAAAAATCTGGTATCAGTATTATAACATCGTAAGGGACCATCTTTGTCTTGTTCTTTCTGGAAGTTTTTACAATTTTACCTTATCTCTGATACTCTTAAATCCAAACATAATTTACGTCTAGGAGCACGATTTTCCTTATGCTCCTCTTTTGCTTTCTGGGCTTCCTTTCAATCTGAGTCTTTTATTTTTCACTAATTCTGGGGGTATTACCCCTTCAATTATTTCCTCCCCTCCCTTCGTATCTATTCTTTTTTCTATCTGGCACTACATTTGCCTTTTATACCTTAACTTTTATATTTTCTATTTTTAAATTACTTTTCTGCTGGGAGAATTCCTCATCTGACCTCCAAGTTCACTGCTTCCTTTTTTACGCAAATCCATTCTGCAAATTACCGTCTATAATATTCATTATCTCAACTATTATATTTCCATACTTAACATTTATACTTGATGCTTTTTGTGGGGTTTTGTTTTTGTTTGTTCTCACTATATATGGTTGATATCATCCTTTATTTCTTTAAATATAAAAACAATCTTTAAGATACACGTAAATTCCTGATTTGTCAGTTCTTTTCCTTTTTTAAAAGTTTATTTATTTGAGAGAGAGAGAGAGAGAGAGAGAGAGAGAGAGAGAGAATGTGCACACAAGTGGGGGAGGGGCAGAGAGAGAGAGAGGGAGAGAAACCCAAGCAGTCTCTGCACTTTTGGTGCAGAGCTGACATGGGCCTCGAACTCACGAACCCTGAGATCATGACCTGGACTGAACTCAAGAGTGGGATGTTTAACTGACTGAGCCACCCAGACGCCCCTAGTTTGTCAGTTCTAATACCTCTGATTCCTTTGGAATCTGTAACTCGGTTTGTGGTTTTTCTTTGGAAATGTGAGTGCTTCCCTCTTCCATGAGCTTCCAGTCCTCTGGGGTTATGGACTACTCCGTCAGCGGCACCAATGGCAGAAGGGCAGAAGGCCACACTCCCATCTGTGTTGGCAACTGTGTGTTCAAAGTGGGGGATGAACCGAGACTAGCAGGTTCCAGGCCTCAGAAAACTACAGCTAATCACTCATCACCCACCAAATAGCTTCTCAGATGTGCTCTTTACTTCAGGAAGAATTACTATGTAGAAGAAGAGATTACAATCCATCAGCCCCGGGAGTTTCAAAGGAGAGAAAAGTCACCACCTGAGACCAGTTGGTCTGCAGGTGTTGTCCTCACTACTCAGGCACAGGGCGTCAGTATGGTCCTGGGCTCACACCTGAGGGGTACTTGTGCAAGGGGTCTAAGCTCCAAAGGCAACGGGAGTGGACACGGGGGAACGCTGAGCCAGAGTCAGGGAGGGGCTCATGTTCGCGCTCAGTCCTGGACTTCCTGTGAATGCTCAATAGGTCGTTTCGCTTCTCTGAGCTTCAGTGTCCTCTTCTGAAAAGTGAAGTTAGTGAGAACGTTGACCTCACTGGGCTGACGCAAGACTCCAGTGAAAACCTGGATGTGAAAGGGTTCTGTAAACTGTAGCGGAGGTGATTTGATTCATCAGCTGAAGGCAGGGAAAGGAGTGTCGGGCAGGGGGAAGATTCACTTTGCCGGCCTCGAAATTTTACTAAGTGTTGGCCCTGCTGAAAAGGCCTGATACAACTGGACATTCTCTTATTATAGAAAATGACAAATCTGTGTTTCATGCCAGATCTGTCACATTCCTCCAGGAGAGCAGACTTTTATGGGCCCCTGGAAGATCTGCCCAGACTATTTCTGAGGACGGGGACATTGTGCCTTACTGGCAAGGCTTATGAAACCAAGGCCACTTGTGGTCATTGAAGACTCTAGGTCTGCCTTTGCAATGTTGGGGAAGAGTTATCAGATCCTGTCCTCTGATGCTTGCTGACTTGGTTACACTGCTTCTGCTAAGCCTGGTGCCTTTTCCTTCCTTGTTTGGTGAGGGGCTTTTCCTGGCCCAGTTAGGGGGACTGAGATGTGAGTGAGGAGAATGGAGCAGGTCCCAATCGAAGACAAGTAGTGGAGGTGGAAACAAGTAAGAATAATGTGTTCTCTCTGGGAATTTGTGCAAGGACAAGGCTAATGAGACTTTGTTTTCAATTACTTAAAATGTGGTCTGTCATTGAGAAGATGATGTAATGGCTTTCAAACAGAAAACAAGCCAGAATCTTACACCACATTCAACTGCTTGTGCTGTTGCACATCCTTGCCTGTTTCTGCTGCCATCATCATGAATGCATAATGCACATTTCATTCTAGGGCCTGATTTTTTTTCGCTCACCATTAGATAATAAGCATTTTCCTTTTAAATTTTGCATTTGGGGGCGCCGGGGTGGCTCAGTTGGTTGAACGTCAGACTCTCGGTTTCGGCTCAGGTCGCCCTCCCGGGGCCGTGGGATTAAAAAGATTCTCCAACTTGGCGATATTTGCATTGTCTTCAAAGTTGCTGTTTGCTTGTTTGTTTTCATGGTGAATGCTGTCGGGAGCATATCTGTGCATTTTGCATATTTTGCTTATTCATTGTTGTTGAATGTTTGCCTTTGCGTGAATTCTAAAATTCCAATGGGTGGCATGACTGGGGAAATACACCCAGGCTTCTCTATGACTCTTGTGTACTCTTTTAAAATAAAAGTTTTAATGTAAAATGCCACTAGCCAATTTAACCACCATTCTTCCAAGTATTGACTGTTTGAAGTTTCTTTTTACACTTTAATACATAAAAAACAGTGCCTCAAATTTGTTTTCATTTGTACTTCTCTGCTTAATAGCAAAGTTTAATGCTTTCCATGTGTTTTTGTTTTTGTCCAGATCATGTTGTTAGAGTTAAAAAAAATAAGCTGCCATTAGCTTTCAGAATTTTTTGAAAGTGTCCCCCCAAAATGCCCCACCCACCCAGATATTTCCTAAGAAACTCAAATTTCCAAACTAATCAGATGTAAGTGCTCAGGGCCAAAGCAGAGAGAAGTGTCAAGTTCATTTGTCTTCTGTTTAGCTGGTTGAATGTCTTTCATGTGTAATTCAAGTCCTGTCAGGAATGTTTTAAGGGATATTGAAAATTGAAAATAAAACACTGATATTACCTCCCGAAAGTTTACGTTCCAGAGGAGCTATTATCGTATAACGGATTCAAAAATTGCTAAATGTTGTCAGAAAAGGATAGAACAGGAGCTGTGGGGATTCAGAGAAGAGAGAGAGTATTTCTAACTTAAGCTTTGAAATGTGAGGAGTCAGAGAAGGCTTCTTGGAGAAAACTGCACCCGAGCTGCGTGAATAGAATCCGAGGCAGGAGCCTATTTCAGGGCAAAGAGGGAAGTGTGTTGGTGAGAACGTTTTGCCCATTTTATGTGATGGAGCTCCGGAGATTTTAACTAAGTCTTCTAAGTTATAGCTACCCTTTTCCAGATGGCAAATAGAGTCAAACAGGGATGATCAACCATGATAACATTATATTGTGCATATTGAAAGACCTAAAATTTACAGTAAAGCTCAGTGCTTCTCAATCCCTTCCATGACTGGGCACACGAAGAAGCTGATAGTATTTCTTTGTCAACTGGGGTAAACAGATAAGACTGCTTGCTACTGGAGGAGTCTGGTCCAGAACACCCTAGCTGCTCCAGGTCAGAAGGCTGAAGGATCAATTTCTGGGCATCCTTGGAACCCCTTAGGCAAACACCACATGAGAAGTTTGACAGATAGAGATGATTTATAAAAATAGTTACCAGACTTATTCTGCATGATAAGTAATCAGTGAGTTGGGTTTTGAGATTAGGAAAGAAAAGAAAAGAGTAAAAATGATGATGGTTTTGATTGGCTCTACCTTGACCAGGCTGTCTACCATGGGATAGCGAAATTTCCAGTATTATTCAGAAAATAACATAAGAGAACCCGAGAATTGCGGTCATGCCAGTCCAAGTTTAAAAAGCATCTAGAGACAGGAAATTTACCTGCACAATATGTTATGGGACTGGCTGATGAGAATAATATTTTGCATTTATCTAGTGGTCTCCTTTCAGCAAATTCAAATCATGGGATCAAATCGTGCTTAGCTACCAAACAGGTAAACAGAAATCAAATAGATTTTTTAGGATCTCCATTTAACAAATGGAGAAAGTCAGTCTAACTATTTGTTTGTTTAAACCCTGGCTTGTTCTAGAAATGGTTTCAGCTAGACAGACTATATTAGTCACTCAAGGATTCAATAGCTTAAAGGTTGGAAGGTTAGAAAACAGTTTAATGACGGTCTTTGCATAGGAGAAAAGAGTGGAGTTGCATGGATATGAAAAAATTACACAACTGGGCTCAGTGCTCTTGTGGAAAAATTCCTGAAAATCTTCGGTGCCCTGCCATACTTATTATTATATTAAAAATTCTAGCAGCTGTGCTTCTTTTTCTAAATTAAGAAAATCAAGCAATATCATGAGCTAATGCCACATCAAAGTAGCATGTTTCAACATTTCAGCATCATGTGTTGCCAGACTTGAATGTTCCCGGAGCCCTGGCTCACCCCATTCTTCCTAGAGGCAGATACTGGAGTGGTCACTCCGGGCCTGGGAAGTCAGCATTCTTGGTTCTCCTTCCAGATTGTGGTGAGGCCCCGGATATGCTTTACCCCACCTCAGTTTCTCTGGTGAGGCCCTTTGCCATAGAAAGGGGTTGTGGTGAAATGGAAATATTTGAAGCGTTGCCACAGGGAAGAGAGATTTGGGTCTATTCTGCATCACCCCAGAGGACAAAATTAAGACCAAGAAGGTGGTAATTGCTACAGAGAGATGGGTTTAGACTCTACGTGAAGATGAGCAATAAGGAAAATTAACTCTCCTTAGCACTAACATCTTACTAAGGCAAACAGCTCATCTGTGCTGCTTAATTCCATTCCTTTAACAATCCATGAAGTAAGGACTACTGATTTTTACAGAGTAGGACACCGAGAGAGAGTAGGTAACATGACCAGGTCACAACCCTACTGAGGACACCGGGGCTAAGACCGGGGTGGGGGGTCAACTTAAATCTGATCAGTTGTATGAAATTAGCTCATAGAATTAACCACTGTGTTACATTCTCTTAAAGAAAACGGAGTGGGGGAAAAAAATTCCCCAAAGGTAGACATTATTTAACAAGCAAGAAGCTACTGTGGGATTTGTGAATGATCAAGATGAGCCTGACGTGTAAAGGCAAAGATTTAGGACGGTCGGGGGGGGGGGGGGGGGGGGAAGCTGCCAGTGCCACACCTCCGCAGCTATGATCCGTGTGCAAGGATAATCCTCCTGGGAAAACCCAGCCATGTTGTAGGAGACAGATCCCAAGGAACCAGCTGGTGAGCTGACCACCGAGAGCACTGAGGTTTATGTTCAATAAGGAAGCTGTCAGCTTTGCTTCAAAAAAATTTCTGATAAAAATGTCCCCATTGCAACGGGCTGCCTTGGGACACAGTGAGACTCTTGCTTCAAGGGATGTTCGGACAGAGCCTGGACGTGTAGATGTCAAGACGGAAGAAGATCGAGATGTAGAGGCCCTAAGGTCTCTTCCGGCCCAGAAGAGTGAGTGTATAATTTCCTCTGCAGAGTGTCTGAGCTAGAATGTTGACAAACGGGAGAGAAAGGGATTATGTTGGAAGGAATTCAAGATCAAGGTCCATAGCACACTCAGATTTCTACTGAGTTCTCTACCCATAAGGTCAGGACCAAGGCATGGCCTGCTCCAAAGAATCTCGACGTAAAAATGGGCAATGTTAGTCACGTGACCCCTGTGTTGAAGAAAGAATCCCAGGCAACAGGAGAGGGGATCTTCCTCTCATGACGTTGTGGAAGAATGAGCAGTTATGACTTGAAACCATTGAGGTCCGGAGAAAGGAAGTAATTTTCCCAGGGTCTGCTGACTAAACAGAGTCAGGCTCTGCACAGAAACCTGGGTCTCCTGACTCCTGAGTTTAGGGAGGTTCTTTCCACTGAACAGCCCCGCCTGCCAATTCCATTATTGGCAAGGATGTCATCTTGCCCCAGGCTGTGGACCCTGTGAGGGCAGGGCTTGCATCTCACACCTGGCCCTCATTTTTAACCCTTGCGCGACCAGTGGGAGGTCCTCCCTCAGTCCTTGGGACCCCAACCTCCTTTCCTGATTCTGACACTTTGCATGACTCCCAGTTGCCAAACTAAGGTATTCAGCTGGACTAAAGAGACCAGTTAGAAATGGAAAGCAGCTCAGAGATCATCTAATTTAACCCTGACATTTTACAGACGAGCAAACAGGAAGCCTCGGGGAGAAGTGAGTTGGTGTCTCAGGCACTGAGCGAGTACCCATTATGTGCCACGGTGTTCACGGTGGCGGGAGGCTGCCAGGGCTACCACAGCCAACGAAGACCTTGCTCTGCTCCCCGGGAGGCCATAAAGCACCCAGTGGGAAGGGCCTGGTGGCTGAGCTTGAATAGTAGGAGCCAGGATTGATTTCTGGGCTGTGGTGTTTCATAATACTGACCCACAGACAGACAATGAATCTGTTCTGGGCTCTAGTTTCCCCGATGATATCATGAAGGGGTGAATGTTTTCTACATATCTCCTCTCAGGGCTGGTGCGGTGATGGCAGGAAAAGTTTAAAGAAGGCACCCAGGAGGAGCTGCAGGCACGCCTGTAGGTTTAACATGACCCTGCAGAATGTTCTGCCCATAAATTCACCTTGCGGAATCAGAAGAGACGGCCTGGAGAGAAACTGGGGGTGGCGGTGGAGGTGGTGGGTGGTAGGGGGACATCACCATTACCTGATGTTCTAGTAATCAAAACAGATTTGGCCAGGCACGGGCCGTATCAAAGGCACACTCCCTGGTTGAGTCATTTCCTCTGGGGAAACTCCCTTCCCGGGACTTGCTCCTGGAGCTCAGGGACCTCGGCTGCTCTGGGTACAGTGGCCAGCTCACTCCAGGCACTTGACTATGCTGTTCGTGTTGTGTGTTTCTCTCCCACAAGGAGCACTGCAGGGTAGGGACCGACCGTGGGCTGCTGGCTCCGTTCTCTCAGGTTACAGAAGTGTGGGCTCATCCCTCTTTTGCAAAGGATTGTGAGCCTGTTTGGAAGGTTACTGGGGTGGCTGCAGCCTTTCGGCAACAAACACGGAAGGTCTCCAGCACTGTGGGGCAGTGGGAAGAATTTTTAACCGGGCGTCAGGATGCCTGTGTCTGAGCACTGGGTCTGTGCTGGGAGAATCGGGTGAGGCAAATACATCTGTACATGGCCCTGGGGGCTTCCATGCATGTACACGATTTTATACAGGCTTTACAACAGTCTTCCTCATGCTCATTATTTCACCAAAGCAGGATGAAATCTTGTGTCTTCCCTTGATTAGTGCTGAGACTGTGAACAAATTACTGGCCATCTTTGAGCCTCTGCTTCATTGCCTAAGATATCAAATGGGGGAAATGACACTGGCTTTGCAGGTGGATGATTATGAAGTTCACATGAAATTGTTTTAAAAAGGGTGAGACGCTTATTCCCTGTAGGCAGGCAATGGTACTTATTAAAAGCTGGTTTCTTCTCCTTACTTGTGTCTGGTGGCTATGCATATCAGGCCGGTTGTCAACAGAAAGATTTTGTTATTTTCAAGTGGTCAGGACAGTATAGGCCATATCTATTGGACAGGAGTCAATGATCACTACCCTGCCTATCCATTTCAGTGTGCCGGGGACAGAACAAATATGTATCATTTGCCTGGGTCTACAAGTGGATGGGCATAACCAGAAGTGTCCCTGCATGTGAAAAATACCTGGTCATGTAAATTACGCACATTTCCCCATAATGCACCCATATTTACTTTGATAGTAAAACAGTGCTTAAAACAGTACCTGGCATATAGCAAATGCTCAATAAATATTTGTTGAACACATACAATGATTTTTGAGTGAAAAACATTGTTTTCAGGTGTTTGCCCTCAGGTGAAATCGTTGTTCCAGGAAGATATGGCATACTTAACTGGCCTCCGGTACCTTACTACATGACCCTGAACCCCCGCCCCGAGGAAGATGAACCCCATAGAGATTCATCCCTGAATTTAGAGTTGAGAAATCTAGATCTACATACGTAAAGTAGTCCTAGGTCTTCTGATTCCCATCCCAGGCTCCTCCCCCTGAAATGCACAGCTTTGACCTCAAGTTTCAGGATCTTCCAGCTTTTAGCTTCTTGACAACATGTGTTCCTTTGGTTCCTCCATATACAATGCTTAGAGACTAGAGTTAAACTTTGATGGGTCTGACCTTTGCTGGGACTGTGTTTCATAATTTTGACAAATACTCTGACCATGTTTGTTTTCAGAATGCTCAGTAAGAACTGCTTGAAGAGTACTACTTGTGAAGTTCTTTGTTTTGCTTATTTCTTCCGTTTCTGTCCCAACAATATTTAAGTAAGAAACATTCTGGGGCTTGTGAGAAAAAAAAAAAAAAAATCCAGATCTAGCCTTATTTCTTAGGAGAGGAAACTGAGGCCCAGAGTGGAAAAAACTCAGCCGGAGGGTAGCTCCACGCATGAGAACGTGAATTCTCTAATTTTGATCCTTTCAGGGACCTGTAGCACACCAGTTTGCCTTGCTTGGGCACAATCTCCCTGATGCCCCACCCAAAAAAATCATCCAGAGACACCCAGTTTTGCAAACCTTGCTGCCCCCTTTCCCTAGATATTCTTTTCCCACCTTACCAAACACTTCCTCTTTCTTCCCTTTACTGCCTCCCCAACTCTTCCTCTGCTCCCCTCACCCACCCAGAACTCTTCATCTGCCCAACATTTCCCGTGACTGTCAGAACTCGTTTCCTGTCAGTTGCGTCCCCCTAAGCTTAGATACACCCCAGTGTAGTGTCCCTGACAAAGCAGTGTGTTATGGTGAAGCAACAGGCCAAGGTGTCAAAATAATTAGGTAATTGAAGCTGGGGAAGGTCAGGGTTTCTTCTGTCTGGAAAGACAAACACTCATACAGGCTAAACAAGGAAACCCATTTCACATTGCCTTGTCTCTCCTTCGCCCCTTGGCTCTGATCTCAACGTCCCATAACTACAATGGATCCTCTCAGGGAACGGGACTAAGAACTCACCTGACTTAGAAGGTGTGGCAAATTTGAACACCAAGGAATAGAACATTTTCAAGGTTTCAACACACCCCTTGTTTTTATCTTCCCTGTTTGTTTTCACACCCGCCCCACCCTAAGCTCCTGCTGGTGCAATGGCCCCAGATAGTGGCTCAATGCCATGGATGGGACATTGCTCAAAGGGGGCTGTGGGTGCCGAGGGTAAAGTCTCCTCCCAGGAAACCAAGCCCTCAAGGTCACCTTCTCTTGGCTCTTATTTGTTCATTCATTCAACACTCACCACTCATTAAGAGCCTGATCTATCTTAGAGATTGTGCTTGGAGCATGGGATGGGGTGAAGAGAGTGCAGACGTCAGTATGACGTGGCCTCTGTCACCCAGAAGCTCGCTGTCTACTGGACATACAGGCAAATATCATAGTCTGCTGTGATGATGGATGGGGCTCTAACTTAGGTCGGAATGAAGTTCCAGAGGCCTCAGAGGAGGGTGTGACCAACTTCCTGTGAGTTTCTAGGAACAAGTGACCGAGGAGGTGACATTTGACTTATAAACTGACGGATGTGTAAGGTTTCTCCAGACAAGTGAGAGGAAACAGGGCATTCTAGGCAGAGGAGTAGCACATTCAAAAAACAGGTGAAGGAACACAAGAGTTCATGGAGACTGAAGTCGGCACTGTGCTGAGGGTCAGTGGGGATGGAGGGGAGATCATTGAATAAGTTGGTTGGGCAAGACTGGGAATGTTCTTAACAAGATGCCAAGGAGTGTGGCCTGTCCAATCACGAGCTCTGGGCAGAACAGAGATGTGAGCCGGCCCATGTGTTGGTGGTAGCAACTCTGGCCCAAGCACCTTCCTGCCAGGGATCCACACTCTCAGATTTCATCTCAGCTGCCTTCAGTTCTCTCCTCAGCTGGGAAGTAAGGCAGTTTCAGCCCCAAGCTCTTGACTTCCACTTGGATGACCGACTCCAGGGAGCCAAGATTCTCCCTCCCACATCTTGGCGGGCCATCCACATCAGGAGGGACAGTGGAGGGGTTAGGCAAAGAGCATTGCCTTCAGTCCTGGTTTTGAACCTTGGCTCTACCCCTTATCAGCTCTTTTATCTTGAGCAAGTGACTTCCCTCTCCCAAAGCCTCAGTTTGCCCTTTGTAAAATGGGCTTGAAGGGTAATAATGCCTCGCTCATTGCGCTTCCTCACAGTAGCACCTGGAAGTGCTTCACCACTTGTGTCCACTGTGGCCCCGCCCCGCTGGCGTTTCCTAGCCCTGTCACCTAATACACCCACGGGACTCTCAACAGCACGGCCCCGAGGCCCAGGCAAGAGGGCACCTGGCTTTTCCTTTCAGGATGGACACCCATGCATACCATAAACATGAGAACAAAGAAGTCTGAAAAAGAAAACATGGGCCCTTCCATCATTCAGGATCTGGTACTCAGACAGGCACGGCAAGACCTGTCACCCAAAACATCCACTCTCGTGACAAACACCATTTAGGCCCCTAGGTCTTCCAATCTTCTGCCCTATGTCCTTGAAACAAAAGGCAACTGTGTCTGGATGCCATACAGGTTTGGGGATGTTCCTCTACCAACAGTGCAGTTGGGTCCTGCTTTGGAGAGCAGGGAGGACTTAGGTTAAGAGAAATTAAACAATTACCTTGTAAAATCCTTCCTCGCAGATAGTGTGAGTAGAATAGATTCTTGATAAGAAAGCAATGCTTAGTGTTCATTTCCTTGCTTCTCATCGTGGTCTAAGTCATGACTCTGTAGGTAGTGCTCAATTAGCATGGATTTCCAACTGCTGTAATGGTGGCTGAGGCTATTTTGCAAAATTAAACCATACATATCACTCCTCAATTTGTATATGTGTAGACTGAGATATAATCTATATGACAAGGGGGAGACAGACACATTTTCAACTAAGTAGGCATTAAAAGCTGGCATAAAATAGTTTAATTTTTCAAAGAAATAAGATTTAATTAAAGTTTTCAAAAGTAAATTAAAAAATCAGCTTTAGGGGCGCTGGGTGGCTCAGTCGGTTGAGCGGCCAACTTCGGCTCAGGTCATGACCTCGCAGTCTGTGAGTTCAAGCCCCGCCTAGGGATCTGTGCTGACAGCTCAGAGCCTGGAGCCTGCTTCGGATTCTGTGTCTCCCTCTCTCTCTGCCCTTCCCCCGCTCATGCTCCTTCTCTCTCTGTCAAAAATAAATAAACATAAATAAATAAATAAATAATCGGCTTTACTTAAATAATTTTTTTATCTAAAGTGTTGGTACCTTACAACTTATTTGTAGCTTCTTTTTACATTTTAATTAATAATTTTTGACATTTAAGATATTTTGTAAGACATATTTTTGAAAATGTATATAGAAAGTATTTTTAATTGTTAAATTTTTTACATTTACTTTTATTTATATTTTTAATGAAAATATATTCAAATTTTATACACTTTGAATGCAAATGAACAGTTTGTCTTATAATTCCTTAGATCAACACTGTCCAGTGGAAATTCCTGCTATGATGGAAATGTTCCACATATGCTGTGTAAATGGTAGTCACTAGATGCGTGTGGCTATTGAGCATGTGAAATGTGGCTCGTGCAACTGAGGAATTTTAACACTAATTTTATTTTTATTAAATTTTCATTGATTTAAATTTTTTTTTAATGTTTTTATTTATTTTTGAGACAGAGAGAGACAGAGCATGAACGGGGGAGGGGCAGAGAAAGAGGGAGACACAGAATCGGAAACAGGCTCCAGGCTCTGAGCCATCAGCCCAGAGCCCGACGCGGGGCTCGAACCCACGGACCGCAAGATCGTGACCTGAGCTGAAGTCGGACGCTTAACCGACTGAGGCACCCAGGCGCCCCAAATTTTCATTGATTTAAATTTAAATATCCACATGTGGCTGGTGGCTTTTAATTTGGACAGCACATTTTTAGGTCATTGAAAATGAAAATAAATCTAGGTGATAAAAGAAAAAAAAGGCACAGGAAGATCTAAGAAAATAAGAAAGTTTGAAGAGAAAGAGAAATTAAGAGTGGTCTGCCTAATTCTTTAAGACAGAAACAGTAAACGTGAACAAATTGACTCGCACACAGAAATGCCTGTGTATGATTATGTGAATTGCAAAGAAAAGCTGGAAAAACAATGATCAGGTACAACAAAGACGAAACAAATGCTTGAATGTTAGTATGAAGTTTGAGAACTGTATTATTTTGCCATTCTTAGCCAAACGTAATGATGCTTTTCATGGCACAAAATGGAGCAAAGTCTTCGGTAGAATTTCTGGATCTCATAGAAATTATCTGTGGCAATGAGGTATTGTAATGTTCTGAACACGGAGACAGATCAAAAGTAAAAAATAGATTTGTATTATTTGGGGTGGCAATTTCAAAACGAGACTATTAACTAAATGGGTAATAAATATTTAAAAAAAAATGTGTAAAGTTTTAAAAAACAAATAATTTCCAGTAAGACTAGATTACTCCAGAGACATACTGAACAACTAACAATTATTATGTATGTCACTGAACTACAACTAGATGGGAAAGTAAGGATGTTGAAATTAACGTCATTGGTTTTACGTGTCTCATGAAAAAGAACAGGTTTGGATTTAAGCAAGAAACTAAGAAAGTAATTTTCAGCACTTGGCATTTATTTAAAAGACTGTCACTTGTATGACTTCTTTAGACATATATAAATAAAATTAATTTGGAGGAAATAAAGTTAATTTTGAATTTAGCCCATCTCCTGTTATTTGGTGTGAATTATTCCTTGCTGTTAATACCGTTAGCAAACTATTACAACAAAACGGATCAACGTTTGACTTTTTTACCTTTAAAGGTGTATTTATCTAAAGAAAACGGCTTTTCTAAATTGAAAACTACTATGTCAATATGCAATATGAGTTATATTCCAATAAAATGTAGTAAAACCAGAGGAAAAAATTATGAGAGAGGATACATATATAAATAATCCCCAAAATATAAAATCCATTCTCTGTCTATAATAGATCAAGGTATGGTTTCTATTAAATAAAACTCACAATAAATTGAGCAACATACTGCTATTTTCATTTTTTGCTATCATGTTCCAGCATTAAAAAAACACTGGAGAAAAACTTAAGAAATACTGTGGGCACTAGAACTTTAAAGACCTGTGAAAATCGTGATGTGGATAAGAGAGATGTATAATAATTTTCTGTATAATATATGATCCATAACAATGCTTAAAAGCAGTATATAAAACTTACTGGTTCATTTCTAATCTAAGTATTGCTTTAATAATTTTATTGGCAATGCCAGTTGCTACCGTCTGAGGCAGGTGAGTGAATCGGATAATCTGGTGTTAAGTCCCCCAGGAAAAACCTGGAATTTCTTTCTGAGAGCTAAAAAAACAGGATTCCTGAAAGACATGCATCCAAGTCTTTAAGGATGAGGAAGAAGAATTTTTGGTTTCATCATGGTGATTTGCCCCTTCTTGTTGACTTTGATGCTAAGAACCCAGACTGCTGATCATCTGTGAGCTCAAAGATGTCTGGGTCTTCCATTTGCTGAGATTCTTGGCAAGACTAACTCCCAGAACGAACTGACAAGGAGACCTACCTGGGAAAGACAGGTGGTGTCTGGGGTCTGGCAAACATCTGAAAACAAGACTAGAACTTTTCCTCACTTGGATTCCTTAAACACGGTCTCCCTGATTTGTAAGCTCTTACTCATTTTGAAGGGCGTCAAATCTGCACATCGGAATCTTTCCACTCTTCAAACGCACACATGAGGCATGTGATATGTGAGGGGCCTCGTGAGGTCTACCTCTCAGGGGAAAATTAGATCTATATCCACATCTGTCTCCGTCGCCATCTCCATATTCATATCCATAGCTATGTGTCCAACGTCTTTCTGATTTTTAAGTACGCAATTTCAAACTTGTTACCAGTGAAAGGCGTCTAAGCTGGACCCGTGTTTGACGACAAGGGAATGAAAAGGAGCAGTGTCTCATGTTTGGCTTCTCTGAAATGACTGCTGGGTCCGATACACCTTTTGTTAAGGTGTTTTTCTTTTAAGTATCTGATTAACATGATTTTTTTTTATATCATACAAAAACATAATACCATGATTATGGAAATAAAAAGCCACCCACAAGCTTACTATCTTTAAAATTGCCTATTTTCATTCTTTCCTTTCTTTTCCAAAAAAGCATATTTTTTCACTGTGTTGGACACGCAGCATAAATATAATTTTGTGTTCTAGTCTTTTCCGTAAGCATCCCACAATGAACAATACCGGTGCGGTCTTTAGATTGACCTCTTTGGATGGCTCCAAAGTGTTACTTTAGTGAATGTATTGTCATTTATATCAGCATTCCAAAATTATTTTGGGACACTGACATTACTTTCAATTCACTTCTATTATTAATAATACCTCTTGGGCCACTTTTCTACCATCCCTTTTCCTAGTCTTGGATTATTTTCTTAAAATAAATCTCCAATAGTGGAGTTGTTGGGTCAAAAGGAATGGGAACTTGATGGAATTGTTGATTGTTACCCTCCTTTAATTTATTTATAATCACAATCTCCCTCCCTCATTTAAGCAAACTAACTTACTAGTTCACCAACTCACTAATTATCTAGTTCAGTGTCCCAGTTTCCTGGTTTGTTTCTGTTCACATGCAACTGGTTCACAGAGTCCCTTATATTTGTTCCTTCCTGACAATGAACCTCTGGTTCACACATCTTCTTTACACAAATAAGTTGCAGTGATAACTTTTTGCCCTGAAGCTTGATCGCTTCAGCGATCTATTGTCTGGCTTCAAGGAATTCCCCATCTGCAAAAGTGTCCATGAGACACAGTTTCAGTGATTGCGAAAGAAGTGTACTGATAAGTCAGGTAAAGACTGGGTTCCTGGCCATCTGTTCTTTCTATCTCTTAACAATTAGGTCTCTGCCAAGGCACCGTGGGCTCCGCCACCAACTTGTCCCACCAGCTCTTGCCAAAGTGCAGGCAACCACGTGAACGTGGGCACGAGCACTTACCATACACCCACTCTGCCTTGAACTGCCCTAGATCCCACAAGGGACCCATTGGACACTCAGATGTAATCTTTACCCTCAAGAACTCTGTAGGCTGAAAAGATAAGATACATACGCTCTAAGAATATAGCTGAGAGTCTATGATTCTGTAGAGGTTCAGAAGCTATGGGTAACATCATAGGCTCTAAGCTGGGGCTGGAAGGACAGACAGGAAGAGAAGAGGCAGAAAGGAGTAGAGAGGAGATTCAGTTTGGAGGCATTCATTTTTTCATCATTCGGTCAATAAAGCATCTACCTCATTCCAGGCTCTCAGCTAGGTTCTGGGCATCCACAGTGGAGTTAGGCGGCATCCCAGTTCTTTAGGAGATCTCAGTCCTGCGGGAGAGACGCTCACAAGATCACCACAGTATGTTATAACGCATGCTGTCATGGAGGAATTGACAAAACGATTCAATGGTCAGATCGGCCCGTAAAAGACAAAATGCCCCATAGAACATAAAACTTCCCTCCAGACCAAAGGGATCTGGACTATTTTGTGAAGATCACATGAACAAAATGGGGAGGCAGCAGTGTAGAGTAGGAAGAAGACTGCTTTAGCCTAAAGACCTGGGTATTTACCTGACTCTACTCCTACTTGGGATCTATGTGATTGTTATGATCAGGGTCCTCAAAGTCTCTGGGCCTCAGTTTTGTCACGTGTAAAATGAGGATCCGAATCCTTCCGCAGGAACTGCCAGGTGATTGAAAGAGAGAGGAGGTGATAAAGGGCCAAGTAAAAGAATTTATTATTACTGCTATCATCATCATCACCCTCATTGATATCATCGCATATGAAAGCGCTTTGGGAATTCTCTGGCCCAGCACACAGAGGCAAAGTTATTGGTGTGGTAACTAAATTATTCCCACAATTACCTGTTCCTGTCTCTGGGCTCTTGCTTACATCTGGAAACAAAAGGGCGTGGCTATGAATGAGCAGGCTTTATTCCTGCCACCCACCCCACTGTTTTTCTTCCTGTAGACCCCACCCTGCAAGGTCTCAGAATATTCACTTGCACATGATTATTAGCATTTTTTTTCTTTAAGGAAGTTAAATCACGTAGCATACATGAAACCTAAGGATGTTTAAAGTGCACGGAGAGCTGGCCACAGACCTAGGCTTCACCCATTCACCTAGGCATTACTGCGCGGGCCATTTATTTCACAATTTCTCCCAAGAAAGTGTGGCAATAGCTCGAGATGACAGAAGTGACAGATGAGTCAAGGAGAGAGGTTGACTCAAAGGGAACCATCTCAGCACCCCCTTAACTGGCATCCCTGAGCTCGCTGGCTTCCACAGAGATTTATACTTTTGTTTGGATATTGCTTTAAGGAGATTAAAGGATCTGTATTCCTGGAAGCCTCTTTCCCTGTTTCTTCCCTGGGGGCCCTTCAGACCATGCTCCAGTTCATTCCTTTGTAATGAGAACTCACATTCCTTGGGAATTTATCCTACGCCAGGCATTGTATTGTCTTTGACACTCATTATCTTATTTATTCCTCATCACTACTGCACAGGTAGGATGGTTAACCCTGCTCCACAGATGAGGAAACTGGGGCATAAAGAAAGTAAGATGAGTGATGGTGAGTCCAGGAATACCTAGCAGGACTGGACATAGGTTGTCGAACTCCAGAGCTCGTGCCTCTGACCATTCTGGAATTCTGCCTCCTTCAGGTAGGAAAGCCTGGAACCTCCATGTCACGTAACAAGCTCAGTCACCTCAATTGTGAGTCAAAGCTGAGGCCTGGCTGAGGATAGGCTTCTGGTAAGGCAGGAGCTAGGAAGGAGTGGAGATTGGCTGATGGGTGTTCTAGGCAGACTTCTTTCTGTGCAGGCAGCCAGGCAAAGCCTGGCTCGGGGAACACGTCCTACATAGCTCCTGCTGGTGCTTTGGGGTGGTCCATGGTGTACCTTAGCAGGGAAGAGAGAACAACATTTTTGGAAGAGGAAGAACCAAGTTGTTTAGTGACTCTCTTCAGATTCCACCTCCCCATATTCCTTGTGCAACACTTTTTTCCTTGAGCAAATGTGATGAAGTTTATCATCCCAAACACAGCTCTGATCATTCTTTCTGCCATTATCGGAGAGCCTCCGATAATGGCCACAATCAGCAAACCTCCGAACTTTTTTTAAGTCCCACTTGTAAAAAAAGACTTGTTTGTGCATCCAAATGGATTTATAATATGTGTGCACGCATGTGTGTAAAACCATGCCAATATATTATGCACGTTATAAAAATAAAGCAAAACAGGAATTATAAAAGAGATAAATATAAAATAAAGAATACAATGTATGCTAATCTTTATAGCATCATACTATCTTTTCTACCATCACAAGACATAATCAACACTCTAGGCAGAGTTCATCGTTAATAACAGTGACTGTGAACCCATATTTTAAGCACCCTTCCTGAGAATTTTCTTTCTTTCTTTCTTTTTTTTTTTTTTTTTTTTTTTTTTTTTTTTTTTTTTCCAACTGCCTGCTATATCTGATTAGGTCATCATTGGCTTTAACCCCTGAAATGTGGCCAGTGGGAAGCCAGAAATAGGACAAAAGTCAGCTTTGCCATTTTCTTGTCGTTTGCTTCATGCTTTGCAGGAATTTTTAAAAACCAGTTGTCCATTTTTTTGTCAGGTTTTATTTAGTTACATCCAGGTAAGGAATCCATAAATGTCAGAAATCAGCTAAATGAAAATGGCAGTACTAACATTGTATGGACCCTCTGGGACACAGAACGTGTTTCCATCCTTCGCAGTAACCCTAGTTAGAGATGTGACATGACTCAGATGATGTAGAGATTCAACAAGGGTCCCATAGTCAGTCTACATAGAAAATAATAGGATTTTTGCACTTAGTTTATGCAAATAAAAGTAAATATAAATGCAGATTTCAGTATGATTTGCATATTCCCCTGGGAGCACGCGCTCCTCTTTGGAAACCCCTCATCTTACCAAGATCAGATTTGTTGGCCTTCCAAAATTGGTGACCTACTCCAACCGTCACCCATCCCACACATTCCTATGATTGCCCGCTCACTGGCCCGACCACTGGCACTGGTCATCTTCCTCTGAAAACCTTCTTCCCCTGGGCATTTGCTCTGACTGTTCCCTCTGTTTGGAACGCCTTGCTTTCCACTACTATCTTTCAAATTTTACTCATCTATAGAGGCTCACCTTGACCTCCATCTTCTGTGTGAAATATTAACGATATCAACTAACATTTCTTGACCTCCTACTCCATGCTGGACAATGTATTATCTCATTAACCTTCCCGGCAATTCCAGGAGATGGGTACTATTATGAGAAAGTTCAGAGACAGAGAACTGCTCAAGGCCACACAGCTAGGAAAGGAGGGAGCCAGAAACCAGACCCATGAGGACTCCAGATTCCCACACTATTTCACTGCATATACGTTTTAATTTCATTTTACTCGTTCAAACAGGTAAACCTTACATTACACCCTCACCTTCTTTTGATTCACGGGGAGATGGAATTAGCTGCTGCCTCTCCAAGTTTCCACAGCAGCTTGTTTACAAATATCATGCCATATATCACTGTTATGTAGGCACACCTCTCATATCCCCTCATATACTGTGAGCTCTTTGGACAAGAGCCACGCTGGATCCTTCCCAGCACATAGCAGAGACAGTAAAAGTGGTCATTGAATGAATGGATGAATGGAAGAAAAAATGCATGGGTGGAAAACAAGCAAACAAAGGTCCTATGTTGGGTATGATTTCTTTAGACTGTAACTTGATATTCTCCTGAGGTACAAACTATAAAGGTATGTGAGTGTGGGTCTATAACAGTCTATAACACTATTACAAATATTTCAAAATGGAAGCCAAGACTCCCATTTCCTAACATTTATAACAGCAGGTAAGAATTATGTTTTATTCTTTAATGCATGTTGACTGGAAGACAAAGACTTAAACTTGTCTTTAAGTAATCTAACTTTCCAAACCACTGAGTGTAGTAAAAGCTGTCACCTTACAAACTAGCACTTGATATCTTGGACAACTGGAAAAAATACTTTTGAGCAGATCATTTTTAAAAATGTTTATTTATTTATTTGGGAGGGGGGAGCAGGGGAGAGAAAGGGCAAGGGAGGAGCAGAGAGAGAAAGAGCGAGAGAATCCCAAGCAGGCTCCACACTGTCAGCGCAGAGCCCAATACGGGGCTTGATCTCACAAACTGTGAGATCATGACCTGAGCCGAAATTGAGATCAGACAACCGACCGAGCCACCCAGGAGCCCCTTGAACAGACCATTCTAAAGTTGACAATAGTTAATGCAGTTTACAGAAGAAACTTTAGCTCATTTAATCCTGAAAATAACATGTGCATGCACACACACGTACACACACATACACACTCCCCACAGTTCAGGAATTTTTCTTTCTCCCTTTTACTGATTCAAACGCTGAGACTTATAATGGTGAAGTGACATAGCCAAGCAGTGATAGAGCCCATACCCAAACCCAGGCTTTTGGACTCAAATCCCTTAATCTTTCCCTACTCTGCTCCTAAAACACAAAACGAACCCTAGAATGTCAGACATTTGAGCTCTCAGAAACTCTTTGCCATAGGCATAGAATAAATCATCTCCTTTTCAGTGTTTTTTTGAAATGCTATTCTGTGTAAGTCTCAGTCTTAGGACTGTGCATAGCAGGGAGGGACTAGTGGCTTCTAATCCCTAGATGACTAAACAGAAGCCCAGTCCATCTGTGATAAATATCGCTTCCAAGGGCCACAGGTGCACACGACAGAGCAAGGGCCTTTCTTTTCCGCCTCAGTGCAGAAATCATCATAGAAGCATTTCATCCTTCACTCGCTCAATTAATCCATCCTTCCTTTTTGAATTTTCTTATTAATGTTTGACTGTGTCCTTATGCGGAGAGGCAAGAAACGGCATTCTGACTGATAAGGTGCATAGCAAAATGGACCGGCTGCCACGTTCCCACTGGAGTCACGGATGTGAGGCTGGTTCCTGGTCCTGAAGGGGCTAGAAGAGGCAAAGGCAGACCCCAACACCTCAGTGCCACCTTTTCCACCTCCCCCGAACGCGGCATCCACACGGCAACCGTGAGCTCCCTTAAAGGAAAGGCCGCTGAAGCCATCCTCAAGTACATCATGTATATGAAAAAGGTAGAAGGGGAGGTAGAAACTAGATTTCATTTGGGGCATCCCTAGAGGACAGGACTAGAGGGAAAGAGTGAAATAGAAAGCAACCGGCTTTCTGCTCGTCTTCCTAACAGAGGTGGACAACAGAGAAATGGAATAGTGTGCTTGGTGTTATAAGAAGCATTCAAGCAGAGGCTGCAGCATCCTTCCTTGAGAGTGGTGTAGACAGTGTATATTTAAAGAGTCAATGGTTTGGCTAGATCACTGCTAAAATACCCTCCAGCAACGGCATTTCGTGTTCCTCCAGATATCCCACATTTGAATGCCTTGGGAGATAGGTTCAGACAGAGCTCATCTGTTCCTTAATACTTGCCACAGCACAACGCCTGCTGCCTGGTCACAAAGCATTTCATAGACAGCTGTTACCACCCCTATTTCAGAAGTGTGGTGAAAGGGGAATTCAGAGACAGGTGAAGGGCCTGCCCCCATGTGAGCAGGTCGGAAGAGGCCCCCAGCATCAAAGCTGCCCAGCGCCTGAGCCTACACACTTCTCAACTGCATCTTAACTCGGTGATTTGCAGCCACGTGCAATAATCCCACCACCCCTGGGAACACCTTTGTTTTTCCCTCCTAGGTTATAAAGTCAGACAGTCTCGATGTTTAAATCATCTTTGAAATTATGGCGTTTACAGGAAAGTAATGCTTCCCGCTGACTCTAATTGAAAACTAGAAAATGGAATGAGCCCCATGGAATCCTAGGGAATTCTGTCTGGACACAGGGGCAAATAGGGCAAAAGTCACAGCCACGTCTTCTGCCAGCTCGTCCCAAGGAAGCATGGGGCTGGTCTTTATAGAGGGAAAAGGTTGAGTTCCAGGATTGGGAAATGTAATACAGTTTGTGAAGGTTGCAGAGATTTAGAGCAACCAAAAACAGTGATCGTACAACTGGGAGTAATCCTTCCCTTGAAAGGTCTTTGCATTTCACAGAGGGGGAAACAGCCTGCCTTAGGAGAAAGCGCGGACCTAGCAGAAAGCCTGTGCCACCACTGACTTGCTGTGTGATCTCGGGAGAATAAGCAACTTCTCTGAGTCTCACTTTCCTCACAAGGGTGACATTTTTGCCCAGGATGGATCGGAGGACCAGACGAGATCATGGACACAAAGCACGTTGTATCTGGTAATACCGTACAAGCGGGAGATGCTAGGACGATCAGGCGCGTTTTCAGAAACGAGTAGATGTTAGATTTATTCTCTATTTCCAGAAGCGGAAACCAAAGCACAGTGATGTGAAAGGGACAAGCGTCCTGTTCCATAGTGTGGACCAAGAGAAGAGGGCTCCCTGCGTTGAGAGGACTTTGGTGCCTGCCCACAGCGTGGTACTTTCTCTCCTCCTGAGAACAGCACCATTAGATAACAGCACAGGGCAATGCCTCAGGCCACAGAGATTTCCTTCTGCCCGGCTACTCCAGGTACACACATCCTGGGATGGACTCAGGGAGACGGTCACTTTCATGTCAACTGGGGAACCCCAATGTGCACCTTTCTTCTCTCCACTTCTGCTGTGCACCCCCACTCCTCACTCCCTGCTGCTGGCATGATCTCCACTACTGGGCAAAGCTCACGACCTTCAATGCTACCTTACATCAGGGGAATCATCTCTGGCCTCTCTCCGGTTCTCTGTCCTTAAAGACTGTCCCAGCCATCACTTACCCTTTACAACAGTCCATTCTCCCTTCTGCTTCTCTCCCAGTGCCGCCTCTTCGGTGAAGTTCTCTAATCCTGGGCCTCCTCCACACCCCCCACACCCCACCCCCACCCCCGCCGACCATCATCTTTACCTCAGAAAATGAAATAAAGAAATTCGAGTGACTCGTCTAGCCACATAGCAGGAGCAGAGAAGCAGAAAGTGCAGAAGCCGTCACACAATGATGAGTATTTCTGTGGACTTCTTGACTGCTTCATGTGATCTGCTGAGCTTCATGAGAGGGAAGATAGAAACATCTGAGTGGTGCCATATTGTCTCCGAAAGCAGCCAGTGTGAAAATGGGGGATGACTTCTGCCCCCCCCCCCCGCCCGCGCCACCCAAAACTCAGGGTGGATCCTGGCTCAGGTGCTCAAATGTGACTCTGTAGCTGGCTGGGCAGCCTTGGGACAGACGCCTATATTGTCAGGACCAGTGAGCTTCAGCCGTCCCTCCCGCACCTCAGTGCCACCCTCCCCAAGGCCTGGGTCCCCACTCCACATCAGCCCCCTAGATACACAGCAATGTTTACTGGAGGCGCTGAGCAGGGAGCCCACGGGGCGTCTTCTCAGGACGCACAGCCCCCTGGCAGCACTGAGCTTAACAAACCCCAAATTCTGTACTCTTCAGCGGGCCACAGGCCTGCTAGACCAGTGTGCGTGATGAGGGAGAGTCAGGGGGAGAGTCAGAGGGAGGTTCAGATTTAATCCACTTTACATATTAGGTATCTGCCTGAGATTTCATTAGGAAAAACAAACAAACAAACAAACAAACAAAACCAGGATCCGCTATAACTACAAACAAAAAATAGTGAACAACCTTGAAAGCCCCCACCGGTCTCGCCCAGTGTTTCTCAGGCTGGAATGCACCTCAGATCTCCCGGAGGGCTGGATGAAACACATATGGCTGGGCCCCTCCGCAGGGTTGCTGACTCAGAATTTTGGGGTGAGGCTGATATTCTTTTGTATTTCTTTCTTTCTTTTTTTTTTTCTTTTACATTTATTTCTTTTTGAGAGACAGAGAGACAGAGCGCGAGCAGGGGAGGGGCAGAGAGAGAGGGAGACACAGAATCGGAAGCAGGCTCCAGGCTCCGAGCTCTCAGCACAGAGCCCGACGCGGGGCTCGAACCCATGAACTGTGAGATCATGACCTGAGCCGAAGTCGGACGCTTAACCGACTGAGCCACCCAGGTGCCCCTCTTTTGTATTTCTAATAACCTCCCAGGGGACCCCAATTTTGCCATTATAGGGGATGAACCTTAAGAACCAAGATCTAGCCCAAATCTCCCCTCAGAGCCAGGAAAGGAGATCCCTCCAAGGTGGCTTAGCAAGTTAGAGATGAGCTACAGTACAGCCTCTGTCTCTGACAGAGCCTTCCCCGCTGCTCACCCCCACACTGCCTCTTCCAGGGCTTGTCCAGCACACCTGCTCTCGCACAACAGGGCCCTGGTTAGAGAAGGCCGCTCTGACATGGGCTCTCAAGCAGCTTTACCCCTGGGACAGTGATCAAAGGGGAGCATTCCGAACTCAGAGCCCGTGCCCAGCCAGCCTGTGTCCCCAGTTTGGAAGTTGTATCATACCCCCAGCACATCAGGATGCGAGCTCCCCCAGACTTCACCCGTTCGTGCCTTCAGTCTTCAGTGAGCCTTCCATGATCGCATTCCTTTATTCTTTCACCCAACATAGCCTTACTGAGAGCTTCTAGATGCTGGGCACTGTCTGAAATCCTGAGATCCAGAGACTTCTGAGAGACAGGCTCTTCCCTGCCCTCAAGGACTTCCCAGGGAGGAAAACTAAGCCTAATCGAGTCATTACCTTGTGAAAGGCAAGAGGAGGGTGCCTCAGGTGAGGAAGAAGAGGAATGGGGAGGGTTTCGTCAGGCAGGCAGGAAGATGTTAACAGACAAGGGACGTGGGGTAGAGAAGCCATGTTCAGTGTAAGAATAAAATAATAAGAAACATTTATTGAATATCCACTATACATCAATTGCTCGCCATACTTCTTTTATCCCCACAACCATGCCTACAAGAGGTGCCATTATTAAATTCTCACTTCCAGATCAGAAAGCTGAAGGCCTGATAGGTTCTACAACTCATCCAAGGTCACACAGCTCCCTAAACTTAGGTTTTCTGACCCCAGAACCCAATCTCTTCGCTAGGGTGGAGACAGCTCAGGATCAAGAAATCGTGATAGTCTCCGACCTATTTATTCTCTCCATTTTACAGGCAGGGAAGCTGAGGCCTGGAGAGGACCATGACCCTGTCCCCTCTAGGAAGCAACAGAAGCTAGACCAGAAGGAGGAAGTCTTCCCCAGACCTCCATCATGCTCCTGTAGTCCTGCTTCCTGGGGCCAGAGCAGAGGCCTCACAGCTGTGTTGGGTGCCAGATGGCATCTCAGTCACCAGGCTGGAGGGCGCCTGAGGACCCCATGGTCAGCGCCAGGCTGGCAGCCCAACCCCCACATGGGCACCGTGGGCACAGGGCAGAGGGACTGAGTGAAGGCAGCACGTGCGGTGGAGAGGACAAGAATGCAGTGACTCACGCTCCCATTGTGGCATTGTTCTCAGCTGTCCGGGGGGTATCCCAGCCTGGAGGAGGCAGCTGCTATCTTCACTTCAGGAGAGTCACTCTTGACCAGCAGCTGGCACAGTAAGCACAGAGGAGAGTCAGATGTGGTGTCTCCGGGAGGCACTGGGCACAAGAGATGCTGCCCGCTAGGGAGATAGAAAATGGCTCTCCTCTGGGCTCTGCTGTTGCCCTGTCCACCTCTGTGACTTTGAGCATGATCTCACCTGAACCTGATGAGCCTCACTCTTCTCATCTGTTTATGGGCTCCAGGTCTTGGAGATGGGCAGTTTGGCCAGTAGGCCAATGCATTAAAAAAAGAAAAAAAAGAAAAAAGAAAGAGTTTTGCAGACCTAGAGAATTCTACACATGTGATTTAGTCTGTTTGGGCTTCCATAACGAAATACCACAGACTGGGTGACTTAAAAGGGACAAAATTGCATTTCTCACAGTTCTGGCAGCTGGGAAGTCCAAGATCAAGGCACCAGCATGGCTGCGTTCTGGTGAGAGCCCACATTCTGGTCTACAGCTAATGGCCTTCTTGCTGTGTCCTCACATAGTGGAAGGCCCAGTGGATCTCTCTGGAGCTTCATTTGCAAGACCACTAAGCCAGTCATTGATGGGAGCTTCTCTCTCATGACCTAACCCCCTCCCAAAGGCCCCGCCTCCCAATGGCCTCACCTTGGGGGGTATGATTGCAACATATGAATTTTGGTACTATTACCATTATTAATGGTAATATTGATATCATTGGGCATTCTTACAGAAAACATGGCGGTAAAATGTTAACCTGTCTCCCTGAAGCGGATGTTTGAATCCTTTGCACAATTGTGGTCACCCTTTTATAAATTAGAAATGACTGCCAAATAAGATATTTTAAAAGAAAAGTCGCATCTTTAATTCAGCCAAGTTCGCCATGAGGCAGACATACTTCAGTGAACAAGAGAGGAAGATTTCTGCCTTTGCAGAGCTCATGTCCCTCTAGGAAGAAACAGATATTAAAGAATGCAAGAAACATGAAGAGTGTCTTTGGAGTTAGAAGGTGTTATAAATCTAATGCGGAACCACATAGAGCGGCAAAAAGGAGGTAGATGTTGCAGGTTTGGGGTGAGGAAGAGGGACTTGAAGGTTGACATATCCGTGGTCGAAGAAGGGCCTCTTGAGAAGGTGAGCAGACCCGAAGGAGAGCCGGGGGTAAGGGAGCAGCTAGGTGAGAACAGTGTGCCAGGGAAGAGCAGGCGAGTTACTCTAGGAACAGCCCGGAGGCCAGGCACGGTGACTGGCGGGGGCCAGGGAGAGGGATAGGAGCATGATCAGAGCCAGGTCCTGCCGGGCCTTGGACGCTATTTTGAGGACTGGAATTTCTCCCTGAGAGAAATGGACACCAAGGCAGGGATTTCAGCAGAGGAATAAAATGATTCCATGCACATTTCAAAAAGGTCATTCTCACCTTGGAGTTTCGAATATACTGAGAAGTTCAAGGGAAGAAGCTGAGGAGGCCAGGTAGAAGGCGATTGCAACAATTCAGGAAGGGATCGCGGCAAAGGGATTAGATTCTGGATATGTATTTTAACAGTGGAGCCAACACAGTTTCCGTAACCCAGATTCACGCTCCAAGTCTCCTTCCAGCCCTAAGATCCTCTGACTGCACTTGAATCCCAGCGTCACCTTCACAAACCACCGGGGTACTTTTTAATAGAAATGGAAATTCTCTGAATGGCTCTATTTCTTGACATGAAAGTTAAGCCCACGTGGAAGCTGTGACTTCCATTCCATGGCCCAAGGTTTCTGGCGGTGATGTTGACTCAGCCCTGTTCCATGCCCAAGTATAAATACAGCATGAAAGAAATGAGAAAGAAAAAGCTATCTTTCCCTCCATCAGCCCTGCCAAGCCCAGAGGCCATCTCACAGGGACAGTAGAGAGGCTAGAAGTATGAACAAAAGAGAAGAGGGTATACTCAGGGATACCTGAGGAAGAAGGTATACTCGCATTTGAAGTGTTCCCCTGAGAACAAACTCCATTCGTGTCACTGTTTCTGACTAAGGCAAGTGTGTATGATCTATCCCCTGGACAATCCCTATAACTGGCTACCTGGGCCCCCTGACCCAGCGATCCTCCCCTCAGCCTTCCCTCCACATTGCCACCAGAAATGCAGTTTCCTTGGGTGGCTCAGTCGGTAAGGCATCGGACTCTTGATTTCAGCTCAGATCATGATCTCAGGGTCCTAAGTTCCAGCCCCACACTGGGCCCTGGGCTGGGTGTGAAGTCTACATAAACAACCGAACAAACAAACAAACAAAAACTCTTCCAAAAACAGACATGCAGTCCCCAAGCACAGCGAGGATGACACTGTCTTGCTCTTGACCTGTTCTGGCACACAGGCCACAGCTTTCCGAAGGACTCTCCTCCTTAGAAAACCACCCCTGCTCTCCCAGATACCCCAGTCAGTGATAGAGGACATCCGGTTGGGGCAGGAGACTGAATTCAATTTTGAGCCATGGCATTCTCTTGACCTCAATTCCACCTCGGTGGTGCAGCCTTCTTCACTTCCTGCCCTGATTGCTGTGCAGTGTTACTGTGGGCTGTTAAACAGCTGCCACCTTCCACCCCAGACCTGGATGCCATCCAAGGGCAGGTAAAAATATTCCTCCCTTCCTATAACTTGTCAGAGGAGCCTTCTGAAAGAAACATGGCCAGGAAGTAGACAGCACCACCATGGCCCATCACCAGATGGCCTGCCCCCCTCCCATCTCCCCCCCATCAGTGCCTTATTCTTTGAAACTGGTCACCCTGTTGGTTCTTCTCCCCTTAACTGCCCCTTTCAACACTTCTTTTTCAAAATCTGGGGCTGAGAGTTTTGGTCTGGAAGCATGGAGGGGCACAAAACATTTCAACGGGAGGGAACTCAAAAGTCACCTCTTTTTTCTAAGCCGTAAAACTCTCCCCCCTTTACCTGCCAAACACACCTGATCTCGATCCCCAACATATACAGTATATAAAGTCAAAGTGCCTTTGGTTGAAGAGGGGTGCGGGGGCCTAGTTTACTTGCCCCCCTGTACCCCAACGCTCAGTGGTGCAGAGGCCAAGCCACCACACCTGTAAGCCCCTAATTTGTTCATTTTCATTTGAGAAATGATAGCTGTTGAGGCCTAGAGGCTTATCCCAAATCCTCCAGTGAATCAAAAGAAGATTAGGACCTTGGTTCCTGGTGTTCAGCTCAGGAGGTTTACAAGGCTCAGACATTAGGTCATAGGTACAATGGGCTCCGTGCCTTGACTGCAGCGGTGGGAGAGCTGTGGCAGTGGCATGTGGGAGTCCCCCTACCAGCACCCAAGGCCAAGGGCACACACCTCTCAGCTCTGCTTTCAGTGAGTCCATGTTGAAAGCTTGAAACTGGCCATGGTGGGAAACTGGCAAATACTACAAATTAGGGTTTCCCCTTTCCCTGTGAGAACGGATTATTAGATACCACAGGCTGGGGCGTACATAGGCAGACTGGTCTACCAGGTCCTGAAATAGGAGCTTCTTGTGGAATGTGACCCTTGCTTTTCAGTCTTTAAAGATTTCAGGCAATAGTCATGAAATGTGAACCCTCAAAGAGAACTTTGGGATGGTCTCATCCAGGAAAGTCAGACCTAAATGTCTAAACAACCAGTTGATAAAGTGAATGGGCCAAGCAGCTGGGTGACAGGACACAGAGAATGATAAGGAATATGTAGCAAAAAACCCAAAGGCATCCCAGTAACAACAACAACAACAACAACAACAACAACAACAACAACAACATGTTAGTTTGCCAGACCTGCCATACCAACAGCTTGAACAACCTGTCCTGGCAGAGGTGCTTGTTTTGAGGGCTGTGAGGGAGGGATCTGCCCCAGGCCTCCCTCTTTGGCTTAGAGATGGTGATCTTCAAGCTCACGTGGTGTTCTCCCCGTGTGCGTGTCTGTTTTATACAGACACCAGGCATATCGCATTGGAACCCACCCTAATGATTTCATTTTAACTCGATTGTCTTCGTAAAGACCCCATCTCCAGATAAAGTCACGTCCTGAGATATAAAGGATTAGGACTTCAACATACAAGTTTTGAGGGAGGACACCATTCAGTCCTTAACACGCAAGCAGGACAAAAACAAACCTGAGAATCACATCTGACCTGCTAACTTCTCTGATTCTGGTCCATTTGCTAAATTTTGCAGATGTGGCAACTAAAATTCTAAGAGGGAAATAGGTGACTCTCCGAAGGTCATGGGGAGAGAACGGCAGAGGTAGGCCTTGCGATTCCTGCAGGGGCCAGTCTCTTCCACTTACCTGCCTCCTCTGATGGGAGGTTATTTTACCCGTGTGTGTGTGTGTGTGTGTGTGTGTGTGTGTGTGTAATTTCAGCACCCTTGGAGAGCTGGTAAGCAGCCTGAGGGTCTGGATGTATCTGGTGCCACCTTCCAAATTCCCCATAGCCTAGAACATGGGTGAAACCCACAGACACTCAGAGAATCCATGCTGAATGTTCTCCACTTCACACTCTGTCCTTAGCAGAGGTTCTAGGTGCTCCTGGGCTCAAGGTTAATTTCTAATCCTTGAACCATGGCTTGGCCTTACCCACTTGAAGGCCTTTGTCTTTCAGTAGTGCTTTCTTGCGACAGACCAACACAGTAAGCCTAGAGAGACCTGGACCAAGACTTTAGGGTCCTCCCACTCTGGTTGATAAGAACCGTGAGAGCAAGCCAGATAACGTGTTTCAAATCCTGGACCTGCTGGATCAAACATCTGCTACAGTGTGACCACTTACCCTCTCCGAGCCTCATGTTTCTTCCCTGACAACTGGGGGCTAATAACACTTAGCTCACTCAATAACTCATTCATTTGTCTTTCAACCAGGCAGTCTGTGTGGTAGGAAGCTCCCTATGCACTGACCTCATTGCAGTGAAAAAGCCACGGCCCCGGTCCTCTTACAGCTTACCCTTGAACGAGCAAAGCAGATTGCAGTCATTGTTGCAGTCTGCGGTCATGCATGACCGAGCAAGTACTGGAGACTGAGGAAACATGCCATGGGAAAACCTAGGCAGACTGGGGCCCAAGCTGAATCTCAAAGGGGAAGATGCATCCAGGTGAAGAGTGGGGTGAGAGGTAAGTGACACTGAGGGAGCAACAGGGATCCAGAAAATGTGCTGGGCGTGGGGATTCCCGTGTCCAAAGGCCTAGATGGGAGAGAGTATGTGGGTGAGAATTAAGGAGATAATGAGACCGTGTATATGGAAAATGCAGCATGTAGTGCCTGGCCCATAGTATATACTCAATAAATGTCACTTGCTTTTTTTTTTTAATAACACACCTATATATTTTCTTTCCTGAAATTCGAGACCAGAGATGTAAGCACATCGAGTTATAGGACTCTAAAGTTGCTGACGCCCATGTTCTCTAGATCTAAAGTATTCTAAACAAGGCATAGTTATTTATTGGAAAAGCATGCGTTTTATTTTTCAGATGCATGGGAGAAAATTGTTGTCAGTATATCCATGTGTGTGTGGGTTTTTTTGTTGCCACATGAAACAATCACTCTTCCTTTTCCGCGTGAGGAATTTACTACCTGCTGACTTGAGTGAACTCAAATGTTACTGTAGTTTCCATAGTGTAGTGGTTATCGCGCTCGCCTCACACAAATGTTATTGTTTGTTCTATACCTTCTAATTATCTTCACACACCTCTCACTCTTTGATCCTTCTAGGCTGTTCACATCAGAATTCTCAGCCCTGGTGACTGGGCTGCAGAAGCTTTCTAAAGCATCAGACTGCAGGAAACCCACTCAGGTACTCTGTTAATAAAAACAAGAATGAGAACAACAACTTCCAGTGCCTCTGTGTTGTTCTTTGTCTTGGAATTTTTTTCGTAATGTATGTGCCTGCAGAAAATACATCCCTTCTTTTTTCATGGCGATGTTGGCTTATATTACACAAAACAATAGTACCATGTTCACTGCTTCACCATCTGGTAACAGGATACCAGTGTGAATAGAGAGGGGGTAGAAAAACCAAGAAAGAATTTGATAGGCATTTAGTATTTTTCCAAGATATTCACGTCCGCATTGAATGCATTCCTTCTTTCCTCCCTTCCTTCCTCCTTGCATCCCTTCTTTCTTTCCTTCTTTCCCTCCTTCCTTCCTTTCTTCCTTCCCTCCTTTTGCCTTCTTTCTTCCTTCCTTTCTTTGTAAGTAAACCATCTCGATGATCATTTCTATTTGTGCGGTACTTCGCCAATTATAATATGCATTGCCATTTTTTCCGCTCTACACTATTCTATCAAGAAAGTAGTTCTTATTTTTATCACCATTTTCACCTTGCAGTGACATAAACTTGTCCAAGGTTGCACAGGTTGTGTGTGACTGACTGAATCATCACTCCAAATTCTGGCTTCTATTTGCCAGCCTGGCTTTCTTCTCCCCTTATATCCACCCAGACAATCTCTGAGATCTCTTCTAGCTCTGACACTTGGTAGAATAAAAGCTTTAGGAAGGTGAGACCTTGCCTGTGTGGTTCAACATTCTATCTCCATCACTTAGCACAGGGCCTGGAAAGTCCAAGGAGCTCAATAAACAATTTTTTGTAATTAAATTGAAGTCCATGCCCTATATCCCTTTTATAGCTTCAAGAGTTAATGCTGAAGTGATTACTTATTGAGTGATGCTAAGCTAAGCAGTTGGTGCCCAAGAAGGTGACAAACTAAACCCCGTGGGAGATGTAAGGGTATACAGAATTACATATAGCTGGTGATGTGGGGGTTGGGAAGAGAAGAATGGTGGGACATCCCCTGGCTTCCAATCTAGTGTCTTCCTTTCCCTAAAGACATCACTATAAGATACTGGAGCTCTGATGGTTTCCTATAATTTGGTCTGAAAAATTCACTGGGTTTTTCCAGCCTGGTAGTACTTCCTCCTTAACTTTTTAGCTTCTCAAATTGGTAAGCATTGAATTTCAGTTACAAAATTAGTTGCTTATTGGTATGACACATTAAACTGATAATGTACCAATGAATAGTCTCATAATTTACACGGCGTTTTCACCAAACCACCCTTTTGGAGAGAAGGAAGGAAGATCGGTAGAGGTAAGTGCTTTTCCCAGTTCACACAACTAATAATTTGTAACACCAGATTCAGGCCTTCTAGCTCAATATGCTCATGGCATTCCATTATGACACTTCCATTGTGACATTGGTACTGTCTACCAAACAATCCGTGAAAATGATGGGCTGTAGGGAATCAGGGAAACCTATCTGCTTCTACTCAGGATCTTTCCTGTATTCGTGATGAATTCCATGAACATAGCTCACTCTATACCAGGCCCCTCTTTTAATTCCTCCTTATTAGATCTGCAGTGGCCAGTGTCTGTGAATTCGTAGGGTAGAGTCACAGGACCTTTCTCCTGAGCACCATCCCTTCTTGTCACCTTTATGAGAATGTTCTCCAGACATGTACCCTCAGCATATAACAAATGAACTCATCATATTCCCCCCAAAGTTTCTCCTTCTTCTGTGGTCCTCAGCCCTGTTCATAACATGCTTTCCTGCCTAGATGCCCAAATTAGTAACCCAGAAGTCATCCTACACTCCTCTCCTTCACTTTCCTTTCTCCACCATCTAGTCCTTAAGACTAGAGGTTAATTCCTCCTCTGAAGACTTTCTTCAATCTGTATCTACTTCCTGATGGTAGTGCCACTTTTAAGTCCCCATCAGGTCCCGCTGGGTTTCTGCAACAGTCTCCCAACTGTTCCCTTCTACCCCTGTCTCTTTTAAAGGAAGTGTGTGATGTCTGTGCTCTATACTTCGTGAAAGGAAAAGGCCAGAGCCAATGTAAAACACCCTATAACCCTTTCCAGGAACAGACAGTGGACAATGCCATTGTGTGTTTGTCCTCCCGAGCCAACTTCCTCCCCATCTTGCTCTATTCACATTTCCTTCAAAGAAGGAACCACACTGCTGAACAACAGTTGGATTCTAAAGTAGGACTCTATGCCTGGTCAATAGAAAGTGGCATCTTGGCCTAGATCAGAGGAAAGATCACAGGCAACAGCCCCTAAAAGGAGGCAGACTTGACCTCAAAATATATTACACCTGCCTGCTGCGCAGGTGCTGGGCTCCCCCCGGGGCGGCTCTCCACAAATGTGCCCCAAACTTTTGCCTGCAACCTTCCAAGGGAGCTCACAGTTTGCTCTGAATCTGTGCTTTTGCTGCTCTGTCCACAATCTCCTGCCCTCCGCGGAGCTACTCCACATCAAGGGCCACATGAGGAGAGAGCACCTGACATGAAGCCAGAAGTCTCCTAGTGACCACGGCTAACTGCCTTCACTGCTTAGAGCCTATTTCCTCACCTGGTAAATAAGGATAGAGAGCCTCACCAAACTGATGTCCTGAGTCACAGAGAGAATTAAGAATCACGTAACAAATTGAGGTCAATGTCTGAATGATGTGGGGGAGACACGGGTTGTGGAGTCAGAAGAACCAGGGTTTAGGTCCAAGCTATGCTGCTTAGTGTCTAATCTGGCCCTGGCCAGTATCTTCACCTGTTGAATGTAATCAATAATACATCCTTCATGCAGGGCTCATGCAGGGGAGACAACCCAGGAATCACAAAGCACAATACATATAGTGTGTTAATATTATTCTAGTGTATGTGGAATGCTTTCTAGAGTGTTATAGCAACCCAGGGTTGTCTTCACAGCCTAGCTCTGGATCCTGTTCTTCAGAGGTGCTCACTGGGAGTCTGCTGTCTGGGATTCCCTCACCTGCTGGGGAGAACACGCCCCTGCGGGGTGTGTGTGTGTGTGTGTGTGTGTGTGTGTGTGTGATGCAGGGCTGGAAACTCCCAGTGGAAGAGATCCTGGCTTGTCTGGAGATGGCCTTTTGCTGTGGGTGGTCTGGTCAAAACAATAGTTAAGTATGAATCAGGCTGCAGCAATGGTGCAAGGACCACAAGACAAGGCAGATCCTTCCAGGGTGGGAGCACTTACAGAATGCCCAGGAGCATTTTGGTTGGGATTGCCTGTTTTTATGTGTGTTCAGCTGTGTGTCTCAGTGGTGTGTGTGTGTGTGTGTGTGCGTGCGTGCGTTTGAGATGAACAGACAATAGCAGCCTATCTATGACTTGTTCATTTTTCAGCCAAGTCAGCCATGCCTTCAATAGAAGTAGGGAAGAGTAAGTCGTAGGAGCACTGTGCTGGCATCACAAAGCCTGGGCTTCACCTTGGCCCTGCTCTGTCTCTGGTAGGCAGGGCCTCAGTCACATCACTCCCTCTCTGAGCCTCAGCTTCCCTCCCTGGAGAGCGCCACCCACCTCACGGAAGTCTGCGCATGTCATGGCACAAGGGCAGAAAGCCCTGTGTGAACGCAAGAGAGTTCCTGTCTTGCTCCCGGGGTGCTGCGAAAAAAACAGTTCCATTTCTTCTTCTTCTTTTTAATGTTTATTTTTGAGAGCAAGAGAGAGAAAGAGAGCGAGAGACAGAGACAGAGCATGAGTGAGGAAGGGGCAGAGAGAGAGAGGGAGACACAGAATCTGAAACAGGTTCCAGGCTCCGAGCTGTCAGCACAGACCCTGACATGGGGCTTGAACTCAGGGACCCTGAGATCATGACCTGAAGTCAGACGCTCAACCGACTGAGCCACCTGGCGCCCCAAAAGGCTTCATTTCTGCTGTCATTGTGCTGACAGCACCTGCCACGAAAGACTTGTTTCCACAACTTCTGGGAACTGTGGTCTTCCGGGTCCTACTGGGGCTTACTGAGTATAAAAGGCATCATGACCACGACTTTTCATTGTGTAGGGAGTCAAAAGTAAACAAGTAAGACTCTGTGACCTGAAGATAATTTAAAGAAAACTGTGATTTAAAATTGCTAGGATTGGGGCGTCTGGGTGGCGCAGTCGGTTGAGCGTCCGACTTCAGCCAGGTCACGATCTCGCGGTCCGTGAGTTCGAGCCCCGCGTCGGGCTCTGGGCTGATGGCTCGGAGCCTGGAGCCTGTTTCCGATTCTGTGTCTCCCTCTCTCTCTGCCCCTCCCCCGTTCATGCTCTGTCTCTCTCTGTCCCAGAAATAAATAAACGTTGAAAAAAAAAATTTAAAAAAAAAAAGATTTTAGGGGCGCCTGGGTGGCGCAGTCGGTTGAGCGTCCGACTTCAGCCAGGTCACGATCTCGCGGTCCGTGAGTTCGAGCCCCGCGTCGGGCTCTGGGCTGATGGCTCAGAGCCTGGAGCCTGTTTCCGATTCTGTGTCTCCCTCTCTCTCTGCCCCTCCCCCGTTCATGCTCTGTCTCTCTCTGTCCCCAAAATAAATAAACGTTGAAAAAAAAAATTAAAAAATAAATAAATAAATAAATAAATAAATAAATAAAATTGCTAGGATTATTTAAAAAAAAAAAAAAAAGTAAAGAAATAAAAGAGTGCTAAGGTGGCAAGCTTAACCTAGCAATGAGAATAAACCAGAAGAAAGGGTGCTAGATTGAGCTCAGGAAGCCTGTGTTTTCCCCACTCTCCCCAATTTGGCCTGTAAGCTCCCTGACAACCCGATCGTATTTTGCTTATACTTGAATCTCACTGTGTCTGTCACATACTAGGAAGTTGTCTAAAAGTATGTACCGGTTGGCAGATTGGCATGATAATACATTCACAATATATATTGTGGGTTACAAAAGCAAGTAATATGAACAATGTATATATGTATGTTCAAAGGAAAAAAGCTGGAAAGATATTAACATTCTTATACTAACAGCATTATCTTTGCATGATGTGATTACAAGTTCCTTTAATTTTCTTTTTTCTTTTTATATGATCTTTGCATGATGTGATTACAAGTTCCTTTATTTTTTTTTAATTTTTATTCCATAACTTGCTGCATATAACATGTACTGTTTGTATAATTTAAGAAGTTTAAAATGTGCATACAAATACATAACTATATTTTCAATATCTCCTTATGTTTTGTTTTGTTTTGTTTTATCTCCTTTTAGGTAATCACAGTAAACTGCCAAACAGAGCTGGGGGAGTAAAATGTTAATTCATATACAAAGAAAAATTTTGCAAAAATTGGCATCCAGAAGCAATAATGGAGGCTGGTTTTGTTCCCAGTGATGCGCAAAGCACAGTTCAGTGTGAAACACTAACACACGGCAGGAAGGAGGAAAGTCTTCCTACTCTCTACCTGTTAATTCTGATCCAGTTGAAAACATCTCAAATACTCAAAATAGAGTCCCTGCTCACCGAATCACAGGATATATACACTTTGAATCATTATGGCGCTTTAAGGATATTTTATAGCTTTAAAATGTCAAGTAGGCACATTATAACATTTTATAGAAACATTTATATGAAAGGATGCTAAGTTGCCTATATATACTTACAATTCTGTGAAAACTCATTTTTGGAAGAAAGACCAAATTCAAACAATGTAACATAGAACTAGGTCAGTCCCTTATTTTGTAGTGTTGCTTAGTTTCGTGATTTTTGTAAGAAATGAGTGGAAAACAGTGAATGACTACACACTAGTAATTAAAATAATTTCTAAATTTCCTTGGAATTCCAGAAAATTATAAGCAAAAAATAAGAGAGAAACAAATGTTCATATACTATGCTGTTGTTAGGAATATAAATAGACCTGGGCGCCTGGGTGGCTCAGTCGGTTGAGCGTATGACTTTGGCTCAGGTCATGAGCTCATGGTTCACGAGTTCGAGCCCTGTGTTGGGCTCTGTGCTGACAGCTCAGAGCCTGAAGCCTGCTTCGTATTATGTGTCTCCCTCTCTCTCTACCCCTCCCTGAATCATGCTCTGTCCCTCTCTCTCCCTCAAAACTAAATAAACATCTTAAGAAAGGAATGTAAATAGTCCTGAGTTTCTTGAAGCATGAATTGGAAATATATATGTTAATACTTTTAAATTTTTTTCTAATGTTTATTTATTTTTGAGAGAAAGAGAGAGTGCGAGCAGGGGAGGGCAGAGAGAGAGGAAAACACAGAATCCGAAGCAGGCTCCAGCCTCTGAGCTGTCAACACAGAGCCCTGACTCGGGGGTCGAACCCACAAACCATGAGATCATGACCTGAACCCAAGTCTGATGCTTAACCGACCGAGCCACCTAGGAGCCCCATAAATTTTTAAAATGTCATTATCTTGGTTCTACCAATTTTATTTTAAGAATTTCATCTAGAAATAACAAGGGACCCGGAGACATTTACTCGCCATTATTTGTGATGTGAAAGAAAAGAAGTTACAAAAATGTCCAACAGTAAGAAATGAGTTGAAGGGACATACCAGTAGAATGGAATAGTCGGGCAGCCATTCGAAACATCCCATGGAATTGTATTTAGTATTAGGAGAGGAAAAGCTTCATTAGAACACACAATTATTAGATTACCAAATAGAACATGCCATATAATTACATTGATCTTAAAAAGACCTTGAAGAATGTAAACCAAAACATTGACAAAGGTTGTTGGAATTATGGGTAGTTTTAATTCTCTTACATTTCTCTTAATGTCTAAATTTTCTATAATAAACATCTATTGATTTTAAGCTAATGACGGTTCAAAACACATAGCAGGCAAAATTGTGAGGCCAACTGTTCCTTTTCAGTTCAGTTGATGATACACATTTCAGCCACCATATGCAAATTGCTTTGACTCTGTCTGCAAACATAGTCTCTTCTCTCCTCCACCCCATTCCCTACCACGATATATAGAAAAATTTCTCAGTGCGTTCCCAGTTCCTGGCACCAAATGCATGTGCACATGTGTGAGCTCACATACGCGTACACACACAGCTGCGCATGCGCACACACACCAGGCCGGTAGCACCTGGCGGGAGGAGCAGCACCCAGCCACCAGGAGGCCTCCTCCAGCCCCAGCCATCCTCACTCTGTGCGGCCTTAGGCAGGGTACGCCCCTTCTTTGGGCCTCAGTTTCATCCAATAACGCAGTGAAACTGGCCTAGAATGTCTCTAGTGGCCCTCTATGTTGGTGGTATTTTATTATAGGGAAAACCGTTCCTGGAGGGGAAGATTTGTAAGGAAAAGGAAAATAAGTCTCCTTAGCAATCCTGTTCCCAACCTTTGGGCCTCTTTTCCTTTTTGGATTTGAAATGAAAAAGGAACTCTTGTGAGGCTCTGGTCTGAGGACTTGGGGATGTGGCAGCGGCTGTTTTGGAAGGCTAGCTCTCAGAAGAAATAGGGAGAATGAAGGGACTGTATGAGCATGTGCTAAAATGTCAGGAAGTTTAGGACATGACATGGGCTAGGCCGCAGGATCTGAGATCTAGCACGGCCTCAGGTTTGTACACTCTGAGTCTCTAGCTTTGGAATCCCACAGAGGACACAGGGGGATGCTGTGGGGCTTCCGGGAGGAGGCGAAAGTCTGTGCAAGGACAGTGGGGGCTGTGCTGGGGTGGGAGCAGTGGGTCTCAGCGGACTCCCCTGCTTCCCTGCAGGGAAACATTGCTCTGGGTCTCTTCCATAGTTGGCGAATATTAGTTGAGAGGTAGAGGCTCTATATTTTCAGAGCCTCAGTTTCCTCATCTGTGAAGTGAAAGTTTGGACTAGATACATTCAGAGGTCCTCTCCAAGTCTGGTCCTGACTAAAAGCCTGCATATCACAGACCCTTCTTGGGGTTTGGTTTATGCAGAATATGTACCCAGTGTTGACACTGGAACTAACGATGCACTGATTGTCCTGTTTGCTCTTCTTGTGGGGACAGTGGGACACTTCAAGTGGCACAAAGCTTCTAGACCCTTACCTGCCTTCCTTCTGTGTCCCAGAAAGGCAATATAGGCATTTGACAGAACTATTGTAGCAACCGGTTTTTGTTTCTTACCATTTTCCCACATATTTCAATTTATGTTCTCTTTCTTTCGTTCTTTCTTTATTTCTTCTTTTTCTCCTCCTCTCCCTCCTCCTCCTCCTTCTCCTTCTCCTTCTTCTCTTTTTAAATTTGTGGCATGTCATACAGAAGATAGAGGCCCTAAGTTTCCCTGTATCTCTTCTGGACAGGGCACAAGGCAACACTCAATTTCATATTGAACGATGGAGGCTCTATTGCCCAAAATTCTCCGGTTTGAAATCCAAGCCTGAGTTCTTATTCTAGTTTTATATCTGGAAATTGACAACCACCTTAAAAATCAAATATGAGCCCCAGTCCATGTTCACTACATATGAAAGGAGAGTTTTGAGGCCACATTTTATCGTTACATATAAAAAGTGAAGGGCTCAACACTCATTGTGTGCCTGGCACCTGTGGGGGAATCCTTCCCTGCAGCCGGGCTCAGCCCTCCGCTCAGGGAAACTCAGAGAGTAGAGGCGACTCCACCCTGGGCGAGGCATCTGTCCGGACGGGGGAGAAAAGCAGGCTCATCTGGTGGTGTAGTCCACTGCCGGGATTTACTGCTCCCAGAGAGCATGCCGGTGGCTTTCGGGTGATACGTACTTGGTATGTAATTAGGTCCCTTGTCCACTAACAAGACCTTGACTGTGGACCATTCATAATCTCATCTTCCAGCCCCGGAATGATGGCATCCAAGGTACCATAGGATCCTGGACGCCAAAGCTTCCATTTCCATCATCCTTCCGGCGACTTTGTAGCAAAGTCGTTTTCTCCTCAGATGAAGTAGGTAGATCATTCATTCGTGTGTTTATTCTGGTGCCAGGTTTTGGTTTAGGATGGGAAATGTTTCTTGAAGAGCTTCCCGGGGAGGGGGGGAGGGTAGGAGAGCTAGCTCTGGCCCAGACGGCCTGGTTTGGAGTCGTGGGTTTTCCTCTCCCTAGTTGGGAAAGCATAGGCAGCTCACTTCACTTTTCTGTCCCCAGTCGTCTCGTCTATAAGATGGAAACAATGATAGCAACACTTACCTCGTTAGGTTGTTGTAGGGACTAAATGAGGGCTCGAAATAGTGCCAGGCACAAAGTAAGCACGTGATACATGTCAACTCTCCCCGTTAATGAGAGACAGACTTGTCAATCATTAAAGCACAGCAAAGTGTGTTGTATGCTTTAATAGAAGTGCCCAGCTGGGAAATGATTGATTCTGGGAGATTCACAGAAGAATCTTCATCAGTTAGGGCTCCATCAGAGAAGCAGAACCACTCCATGTGATACAGAATCAGGGATCTGTTATCGGGGCTCCATCCTGCCAACTGAAGGGACTGGTTAGGTTAATCCGTCAGTGTGAGGCTGTTGCTTCCCAGTCGATGCTGGACTTGGGGTCAGCAGGGCAGGCAGTAGGGAAAGAGAAATGGTCACAGAGTGGGGAAGGCAAGGACAGACTGCGACCTGCAAAGACAGACCAGAGCTCGTTTCTGCCTCTCACTGCTTCCGGGTGATGATGCTGACGGGCAGCAAGACAGACACACCGGCTGTCCCCATGTTGCCCCAGAGGTTGGGCCAGGGCTCAGAGGAGCTCCAGGGGGAGGTCTGGTGAGACCTGGAGATGCTGAGGGCGCAGCCGCTGCCCCGTCACAACAGGTGAGCCGGCAGATCAAGGACGACACGTGTGAGAATGCAGGGAACGGTGCCTCATACCAACCCACCGAATATTAAAGCATGGTAGTTCCGCTTCTGTATTCCAAATGCTGTGCAAACGTCATCTGTGGCCAATGCCGCTATCGAACTATGCAGGGAAAGGAGGTCTGGGAAACACAGTCCCAGCTTACCTAAGTTGGCCCAGAGCAAATCCACCACAGCTCCACAGAGAAAGGGATGGAATTGGGTCTGAAAGCGTTAGCGTCCGCAATGAAGGGAAAGGAGAAGGATATTCCAGAACCAAGAAATGATGTGCAGGTCAGGAAAAGGTCCCGCGTATAGGATGTTCAGAGTGGCCGCAGCATAAGGTACTCTTCTTATGGGGCCACAGAATCAACCCAACATCACCATAAGCCATGGTAGCTGAGGAAGTGCAGATTTATCTATCCATTGGGCCATAATCCTTCTTTTAAACAAAGACCAACTTCTGTTGCTTCCAGGCTGACGTCTTTCCCACCACTAAGGCACTTAGTGGCAATGAAAGGGGAATTAAGCCCGGAGCCAGGAGACTGTTAGTGCCCCAGCCCCCAGTACCCCACTCTCAATGGGGGGCCTTGGGCAGTACTTTTTACCCTCGGGAAGTTCTTCTCTAAAAGCAGGGATTTGAACTGAAGTCATAACCAAATCTCTAGAGTCACATCAGACTTGAACATTTTCTAGCCATTAGCAGGAGACAAAAGGGGCACAGCAGTTTTCATCCCTGTGAAAGCCGAAACAGAAAACACCAGGGCCCTGTGTCACATCACTTGGCTTTGATCTCTGGATCCTGGAAGCAGCCACAGGACAATGCAGCCTCCCGTGGATATTCTTGAGGTCTAGACCTGGGCTGAGTTAGGTGTCCTGGGCCAAGTTAAGGCTCAGTTGTCTTTGTCTTGGTAGCACTGCCCTTGCACTGTGTCAGCAACATCAGCGGCTATCAATAAATAGTGGGTGAATGAATTTGTGACATCCAGTCCTGGTGGCTCCATAGGTTTCACACTGGCCTATGGGCCACTTTCAGGAGACACTATATGGGCTCCCTCTCAGGGAAGGCTGAATCAGAAACAGGTTCCTCAAATCCACTCCATTCGTGCCCTGTATCCCTGGGAGGATCTGATTACAGGATTGAATAATGAGGGAGAGTGTCAGGACACTGCCTGTCTGAGGTAATGTGAATTCTAAGCAAAGAAACAGCCGCCCAGTCTTTAATTCTGTGAGCGTATTAATAAATACTTCTGACCGGACCATTTCTAGTCATAGGTATCCGCTCTCTCCAAAATTTTTGAGGGACGTCAGACGAATGCCTCACAGTTTTGGCCTGTTCTCAAAGATGTTCAGAAGGTGGAGCCCAGGGAAGATATGAGGTTGTTGAATATGTTGAATATGGTGAATATGTTCTTCGCGAAACGTGATAAAATCTTGGTATAGTTAATTCCCCTCTTTAATGGAAAACCAATTTTGCTAACAAATAACATGGCTGGGTTTAATGTTCACAACTTGGGAATTTGGGAAAATGCGGACTTTGGAATCGTCAAATCTGGGCTCTACTTCTTAACAGGCGTATATCAGGCAAGTTATTTCTTGCCCGAGCCTCAGCACCTTCTTCTGTAAAAGGGGCATGATAAAACTGATTGCTTAAAGATCTTAAATAAGGCGGCATGCATAAATTATGATAAGTGTTCAATAAATATTATTTATTTTCCTTACCATGCCTCACAAAATAAAATGATGAGTACATATTTCTGAGTTTTCCTTATGCTGTTTGTCTGCCATTAGTTTCTTTGTTGTGTTACATGCTTGCCCTTGAAATCAGATAAGTGATGACGGGCATGAAGGGCTTGAGAAAAAAACAAGTCATGGGAAAAAAAATAAAACTGAACTTATTATTTTATTTTTATTTTTTTTTTTTGCATACAAGTTGCAAAAAGATGCTATAATTCTGTTTCGGAGGCAGAACCCATGTATCCCTTACAGTTTGAGAATCCTGGGAATATGTCATTGTGACAGTCAGTTTCTGGCTTTCACAGGCATGAAATAGCTCCGAGCCTTGTTTTCTAGACCCATAGACCAGGAGAGATAAATGTTCTTAGAGGTCGTCCAGCAAAGCCCTTCCATGAATGGAGAAACTAAGACTCAGAAAGGGAAATGAGTTGCCCAAGATCTCTCACGTGGGTAGAGATAGTGTGAGGACTGGAATTTATGTCTTCTGATTCCTCATCCTGTAACAGCATGTTGCCTCAGAGCCTTTGCTGATTCACCTTGCAATCTTGGAAAATTCCCTTGTTTTCTGTGTACCAGTCTTTCCATGAAACAAAGATGGCAAGGATAACTCATGATCCATACCTCATAGAGATGCATATAAATTAGTCGGACCCAGGCTGCAATGAACGTTCAACTCCCTGGAGTTAGCACAATCCACCACTGGTTCACAAAAGACATGTGAGTGTTACAAAGGAAGTTGCTTTGTAGTTGTCCGACGGAGGGACGGTTGTAGTCCATTAATGTGCTGAGTGACCCCGGATAAGTCCCTTGCCCTCCCTCAGCTCCAGCATACTCATCAGGTCCGGAGTGTCACTAAGCTTCCTTCTTGCCCTAACAGTGTGACATTCCATCAGTTATTTCAATGTCGGACCCAACCAGAGGCTGACTGACTCTACTTCCCAATGACAGGGACGCACACCAACTTAGAATCACTAGCTAGAAAATCAAAAGCAAAACAGCCAATGAGAATGAAACTAAAGCAGAGAAGGCACATGGATTTCCTTTTAAGCATTGTGTTTCTGGTCTATAATCACAACTGTGCAAGGATACACTAAGTTCTCTTAACCTTGAATAAGATTGCCAATCAATGTTTCAGAAGTATCCGAGGTTTCCTGACTCCCTTCTTTCTCGGGGTAATCATCTTTCCACGGACTCAATCTATGGACATATATCGCCTATTGACAAGCAGTGATGAAAAGTCAGGGGAAGTAGACCCAGGCCAGGAGGAGGACCAGGTTCTTGTCTTTATTTCATCTCACTCGCTGTCAGGATGGAATACAGCATGGCGGAGAGCTCTGAGCCCTGGCAAGAGCTGGGGGACTGTCACTTGCTGGCTTTGCAAGCCTCGGCCTTGTCCCACTTTGAGCCTCCGTGTTCTCCTCTGGAAGAGAAAGGGGTTGGGTCAGATGCTCTTTAAAGCTCATTTTAGGGCTAACATTCTACTGCTTGGCTTACTTGAGTCTTCAGAGAAGAGTCCTGGAACCAAGCATCCTTAACCAGGCTTTGCCTCACAGCCCAGAGACGCCCATGCCATCTTCTTCCAGGGCTCCAGCACAGAGACTGTGTTTAGTCCATTCATAACTGAAATCGGTTTCTTTGCAATGAGTATTTCCGTTCCAATAATTTTTTAAAAGCTTACAATAAAAAAAGCCAAAGGCATTCCTTGAGAAGCTGCCATTAAAAATGCATTAATGGTGGGGGCACCTGGGTGACTCAGTTGGCTAAATGTCTGACTTCAGCTCAGGTCATGATCTCACGGTTCATGAGTTCAAGCCCCGAGTTGGACTCTGTGCTGACCGCTCAGAGCCTGGAGCCTGTTTCAGATTCTGTGTCTCCCCCTCTCTCTGCCAACTGGTGCTCTCTTGCTCTCTCTCTCTCTCTTTCTCAAAATAAATAAACATTAAGAAATTTTTTTTAATGCATTAATGGTAGGGTGAGAGTGGAGGGGGGTTGGAAGAAGAGGCGGGCTGGGCTTTCCCTTGAAATTCTGCTACGCACAAGAGGCCATAACTCTGATCCCCCGGAACTGCTGAATTCACAATACCTTGTGAATGACATTGCCTCTCTGTAACCTCAGTTGAATATGTTCCCGCAAGGAATCCTTCATGTGTGAAGACAGGCACAAGTTGATACATTCACATGGACTTCTTGTAAAAATAAGCCTAATGAGTTCACCCTGATTTTAGAAGGCTTGGGGATTCATCTATGGATGAAAGAGTTAACATTTCGCTGGCTTGAGCTTTGCAACAGGCAAGCCCCAGCGGAACCGTTTTGAGCAGCGGACATGCAAACAAAGATGGGCAAAGTTCTTCAGGCTCAGAAGCTTGTTTTGGAAAAGAACCGCAAAAGTTCGGATGGCTCTGCTGAATTTTATCTGATTAGTCAAGCTGAGGATGGGAGAACGCAGAGACACTCGTGGAGCCAACCGAATGTGAGGTGCATTCTTGCTTTGCCGTCGCTTCCTTTGCTTTTAGGCTTATGTGTGTTTTGAGGAGCAATCTAGTCCACATGTTATGTGTCCCTTACACTTGAATGCATGGAGGTACTGGTTGGTAAGAGAGTGGTCCAGATGGCCAGGTGGCTGCTACATAGCAGGGAAATCCTCGAAGCAGAAATGCATCCAAAAGTGGAGAACAGTCGTTTCCCCAAGTACGGGCAGAGAATGAGGCAGGAAAACAGAGGCTGTGGGGAAGACAGGCCAGGCGACAGGACAGGACGTAGTCCTATGACCCCCATATCGAGATTAGAGGGTGGTACGGAAAGCCCTGAGTTTGAAATTAGGAGACTGGGGCTTGAATCTCTTTAGCAACTGTAGCCTTAGTTTTCTCACCTGTAAAATGGACATTTTGACCCAGAATTCCTATTCCCGGTGGTTGTGTTTACAAACGTTTATGGTTCTTTCTGTGCTTGGCACAAAATAGGCACAAATAAATATTTACTATTTTTTTTATTGTTTAAGGGCAATGCAAATCCTAGTTCCTTTGTGTGTTCCCAAAACTGGTTCTCCCTGTCTGCCACCCACAAACCCTAATTGTCACCATCAGGGCAGCAAGAAGCACACGCTCTCTGGGAAACAATATAAACTGGCTCACGTATTTTTTTCACATGAAACAGCATGATTTCAAAACGCTCAAAAAAAAAAAAAAAAAAAAAAAAAAAAAAAAAAAAAAAACAAAACACCCAGAGCCAAAGTAAATTCTCTCTCCGCACCTCCCCCCTGCTCCCCCCCCCCCCACCACACACACATGAACTTTTAAACCTTGGAAATCAGACAAGAGAGAGGGGGAAAAAAGAGAGGGAGAGAAAGCCCAGCCTCCCATTGCTTCACATTGTATATATATCGAGTTCACAAACACAAGGTGCACCGTCAGAAGGGCCTGGGGCAAAGTTTGTACTCTGCTTGAATTCTAACTTTTGTTTACCAAGGTAATAAACCAGTCCTCTGCTGCCCCAGGTGTAAAGCTATTATGAAAAGGCATATTTGTATTTCGCCCCACCTCAGATGTGCGGTATGTGGGGCATCCTGCGCCGTAAGAGCAGCCTGGATTTATTTACGGAGAGAGGCGCCCAAGCACGGGAGGAGCGACGTCAGACTGGGCAAGGCCGCGTCCCAGCCAAGCCCCGGCCACCTAGCCTTCCTCCTTCTGGTCACCCACCTGCCCCTTCCTGCACCCACGCTGGCACATAACCCAACCCGTAGGCGACCCTCCAGGGGCCTCTGCCATCTCTGGTTGGACAAGTTTTGTCTCTTCGGCATCTTGTCCTAGATTTTTCCGACCAAACCTTTCCTGACACATTTTGTAGAGCCCAGCCAGATCGGAGTGGATGAACACAGCAGCTGCAGAAACTTCTTCCCCCTTCTTCGCCCTGGCTGTCACACCCCGATGGGTTATCTGTGGCCTGGGATGGCTGGGAAGAAACTTTCACCCAAATTTTCGACGGAGCTAAATGGCCTGGAACCTGCTGTAAATCGTCTACTGAAATCTTGGCACGGGAAGGAGGAAAGAATGTATGGAAAAGGGCAGACTTAGAACGCCAAGGCCATTAGCCTGGGCAAGTGGGAGAGCTGCTGAGGGCTTGCTGGGGTGCCGTTGCCTCCAGGCACGTCTGGCCAGCCACCCAGAAATTTGCAGGAAGACACAGAGCAGTGGCAGTGGCCCCCACTAAACACAAGCTGTAGGGCACAGGCAATTCTCTTGGTCCTCAGTCCTTGGCTGGAACTGAGGGCCTCCCTTTTATCTTCCGGGAGCTAACTCCACTTTCTTTGGACCTTTGGGCTCCTATATATATCTCCTGAGCCCCTACTAAGTGCAGAGGATGCAGCCAGGGTCTAGCACCTCTAGTCAGGGCTCCATAACTATTTTGGAACAGTGAATTAATTCCAGCCTCCTCTCTTGAAAAAGCAAGATCTTGAGTAAGATAACGAATCCCTATGAGCTCAGAGTGATTCATCTTCTGGAAAACGGGAATCATAAGTGTAATTTTTTTTTTTTTTTTTTTTTGGAGCTGGTATAAGGACCAAGTGGAGAGCCCTTTGTAAATGCTCAAGAGCTACATGAATGTTGGTAGCTACAGCAATGTTGAACTCCTTCTATGAGTCAAACTTCTAGACTGCGCTGTGCCAGTCATGTCTGCCTCACGTTGCCTAGAAACTCAAAGCAACACATAGCCATCTTGAGCATCTACTAAGGTTTAGGTCCAATGGAAGTCTTCAAAGGTATGGAGATAACATAAGACTTCCTTGTCCTCAGGGAACTTGGTGGGGAAGGAGTGAGGATAAGAAAAAGACACTGCACCCCTGAACCCAAATTACCGAGTGTCTAAAATCCAGTCACTTAATAATAACTCTCGAGAACTATCGAGGGCCAATTATGGACCAGGCATTGAGAATTCTTATCACTGGAAATTGTTTCAGTTCAGGCAGGTTAATGTAATGACTCAGCCCCAAACACATTTATTTCTTGTTCTCTAACAGCGGCTACAACCCACAAGCGCAAGGTCCCAAGGTGAGACTTTCTGGCATGTGGAGAACAGAGCAAAGGCCAGTGCAGTGGGGATGCTGTGAGTGAAGGGGGGAACTGTAGAGAGTGAGAGCAGAGAAGTTAGGGAAGGGCCAGCTTATGGAGGGTCTCAGGAGCCAGGTAAAGAATTTGCATTTTAAACGATAATTATGCTTCGAGATTCGTGATGATCAATGCAGAAAGGAGGTGTCTTGGGCTTATTCATCTTCAAATCCATTAATTCACCGACTGCTCTTCCCCAGCTCCCCTCTGTACTACAGGAGGGCTGACCTCTGCATATCCCAAGGCCCTTCACCAGCTAGCTTCTGTCTGGAAGCAGCCAACAGGAGGCCTGGACAGGAAATCAGAGGGCAGGAGAAAGGGAGAAAGCAAGGTATCTCTCTCTCTCCCTTTCTGCCTCAGGAGCATCTAAAGCAGGGCTCTGTCCCGTCCAGCTCCTGCTGGATAGGTGCACCGTGATCTAGCTTCCACCTGGCAAACTTGACCTCTGCACTCTGGTAATATGGCCTCTTCTTTATATCCCTCTAGCCCAGCCTAGTAGCAACCTCTGCTATTGCTAACAGCCGGACTGACTTTTTCACTTCTGCTATCACCTACATAGCCAGTGATCTGCATTGGATTCTCTGTGTTTAGACTCTTACAGTGGCTTCAGTTTCCCTGCAGGACTCTGATGACAGATACACGGTACAAACCACATGCTGTGGGAATGTTCCCTTGGCATCTGGTACCAGGCCTGGCACATGGCAAGTCCACAGTGACTGTCTTGGTTTCCTATTGCTACGTAACAACACAAATATTACAGTTCTAGAGGTCGGAAGTCCGAATAGACCTCCCTGGGTTAACACCAAGGAAGTTCTAGGGAAGAATCCAGTTTCTTGTCGTTTCCAGATTTTTCTGCCTGTATTCCTTGGTTCATGGCCCCTTACTGCATCTTCATAGGTGGCAGCTGGAAAACCGAGTCTTTCTCCTGATGTCACTCTTCTGGGTCTGACACTTCTGCCTCCCTCCTCCCCATTTGGAGACCTTTGCGATAATATGGTGGCCACAATATTGTGGATAGTCTCTCTATTTTTGAGACTACTGTGGAGAGTCTATTTTTTAAGGTCTGCTGATCAGCAAGATGTATTCCATCTGCGACTTTAGCCACCCCTCCCCACCCCACCCCCCGCCCCTTGCCATGTAATATAGCATAGTCACAGGGTCTGGGTATTAGGGTGATGGTGTCTTTGGGGAGCCATTACTCTGCCTGCTGCAGCGATTAAGCAAAGTCAGAGCATGGGGAGGGAGGTTATGGAGGCTCGCTAAAGGGGACAGTAGCTGGGTGCCTTAGACCTCACGCAGTGAGAACTTAAGGCCCACGCACTGAATTAAACACAGAGACCGCGGGGCTCCGGGGAGAACATTTGGGTCCTCTGGTTCAGAGGGCATCTCCAGAGATGCTTGAAGTATGGCTCTTTGTTGGAAACCCCTTAGTGTGCTCTTGCCTGTCACGCTTGGGATGCAATGCTGGGATGCAGCCATTGTTCGTCTCTCACCCAGGATGGCACGTAGGTTTCTTGTTTTCCCAGAGAAAGGTTCATTTCGGAGAGGGGAGTGGGTGAAGGCAAACTGTTGGCTGCAGCACGTGAGGCCCAGCAGTTCCAATTCGGGGACAACTGGAGTTGATGCAGGCGTTCCATCCAAATGTAATCAAACGCCTCCTGTTGCCAGACGACGTGTTATTCAGTGGGGGGTTGGCGGGGGGCGTGTTGTGAATCGGAGATGCCTTCTGTAACTTTCTCAGATGGGTTCTGGGAGGAGAGGAAGGAGAGCAGAGAGAAATTCACTTCACTGGTAAATAAACTTCCAAACTGTAGCCCGATTCCTGAAAAACTCTGGAAACTGCCTACGGGGAAGAAGATCCACAATGAGGTGGTGGGCGTGCTTGTTCAGAGTGGGAGGATTTGTGACAACGTAAGCCCATGGGGCAGCACACAGCACCAGATCTCAAGGAAAATCCGGGGAGCCGCTGCCCCACTCCGCTGCGCGTGGGGTGGGGAGGTGAGCTTGCAGGGGACAAAGTTTGGGTAAGTATAGAACGGCTTCCTCTATTTTGAGCTAGATTTTGTGGAAATGACTTTCTTTCAACTGCTTCACTGGAACTAGAATTCCCCCACCCACTCTTCCCACACCTCGAAGCCCAGCACCCTCGGGCAGAACAAAGTGTGAGGGAAGTCCTTGCCAGGTCTGGTCTGGGGAGGAGGAGAGGCCTACCTTTCGGGACGCGGGCCTGGCGTTCATGTCTTAGCTGAGACAACCCAACACACACAGACTCTGATTTCAAGTTCTCCGTTTTTTAGGCCACCATGGGCTCCTGGCAACATCTCAGGAAATCTTTGGGACAGGGGCCTGTTGAAGGATTGTATCTCGGTTGAGCACCTCCAACCACATTTGTCAGCTAAGAATAGTCTTTGGGAAGAGTGGCACTATCTGCTTCCCGTTATGTAACTGACATAGAGGCGGTAACATTTTATCATTTATCAGCACAGACACGCTACATTAGGGACATACTTCGTACTTACAGACAATTTTTGGTTTCTGAGGACCTCGAAGGATTGAGGACTGACTATTAACCCACCCAAAACAACTGTTCAGAGGGAGGCAGAGGACTCCTCGGGAAGGATCTATGAGGGACCTGGGAGAAAACGGTGGGCAGAAGGCAGGAGTAGGAGAGACCCTTTTCACTCCCGGCTCTTTGTGACTTTTGAGCTTTGTACTTTCTGCGTGTGTTATTTATTCAAAAAGAATAAATAAAACATATTGTGAGACACACAGGATCAGCCTGATCTCAGCTGTGTCAAATCAGACAGGTGCGAGAGAACTGTCATGAAATTTCATAGTACTGTGACTGTTTCTCTTCCCTGTACCTTTGGATCTTTTCTACATCTTCCTCAATGAACAGTAACAACAGGGTTTTTCAACGATTTCCACATGCCACCGCTAAGCCACATTAATCTATGGATGGGCTCAAGCTGATAAGATAGGCGCCGCCCATATGCCTTTTCCATTTTCCATTGCTTTCCAGTTGGCCAGTGAGTAGGCTACGTTTCTAGGTCTGATTCGTGGATCCCTTGTTGTTCACTCGGTCATAGCGAAACATCATGCGCACATCACCCTTCATGACGGCTGGGTTTCGGTTCAGGTAACCTCCCTGTTATCACTGTCATCTCTGCCGCCATTCAGCACCATCACCACTATCAGCCAGCTCTTCTCAGATCAGTGGAACAGGCATGCTTCAGCACTTGCAACCCTCGGCCATGTGCCATGGCGGGTGCGGAGGTGACACTGAGCTGTTTCCTCCCCCTAAGGTAGTCCGCCTGGGAAGAGAGAGTGTGTGTGGAGTTAGCTTTGATTGGAACCAGAACGTGGTGAGGGCTTTGAGAGGCCCCGCGGTGCGTCCGACTGTGGGGCAGGAGAAGGAGGGAACGCGTTGCTGCAGGGGCGAAACGTGCCTTCGTTGTGTCCGTCTCTCTCTGGTCTTTACCGCAGTCTGCAGTGTGTCACGTCCTCGCCTCGGTCCTTTTTCTTGCCTAGTGTGGCCCAGTGAGCTCCACAGCGCGATAGAGTTATGAACAAAGTGCTAGGCAGCTCGGAGGAAGCTGAGATGAACTCCGTTCTGGAGGCAGAATTTATAGAACAGCTAGCATTTGAGCAGACTCGAGGGACCGATGTCATTTAGGTAGCAGAGACACAAGGAGGAGCGACTTAATAGAAAGAGTAGGGCAAAGGGGTGTGGGGATGCTGTGTGGGGGTGCACTTGTCCAAACCTTAGATTCCACATCTGCAATGGGAGATTGCAGCACGTCATGTAACACGTCGAATGTACCGCTAGCATTTGCCCAGCACCCACTGGGTGCCCCCAGCCATGCAGCTAGCGGAGAGCAGAGGAGGAACACACACTCGGGGCTCAACAGGGAATGCCCTTAGCTGCTATTCTGCACCACCCTCAAAGGATGAAGAAGTGGTCCGTAAACCAAAGCGTTTACAAGTGGAGTTGTATCATCCCTTCCAACTTGGACCCTAGAGGTCTCTGATCTGAAATTCGAGATCGTTTCTGAGCCAATTAGGCATCCCGGACGACCATCGGCCTGTTGACCTGGCACTCTGGCTGCTTTGGGAGGATGCTGCTCTAGGCGTGAGCTTTCCCACAGCTGGAGAGGACCGTCAAACCCTGGACCAGGCGTGATTTGGCTTTGGCGAGACGCATTGGGAGGGCTGTCCACTCTTGGCCTGATTGTGACCTGAGCTCCCGCTCTGAGGAACCAGCTACCACTCAGAGGGCCCTCTTGGTCCTGAAGTTCTTAGTTGCTGAAGACACAAGTCACCTGGGCATCTTCCACATTGGTAGCCTGGTTGAAGAAAGAACAAGCATGGGCCCAGTTACTTCTGGGTATGTGAACGGCCAGATGGCACATTCTCACCGGGGCCTGATAGCATGCTATCTTTTTTGAGAAGGTCTTTCATTTTTACCAGACAAATGCTAACTCATGGCCTGGTAAAAATCATGCCTGGAAGCTGGTACTATGGCAGTATTCCTTGAGACTTGCTCTCCATTATTTGTTTTCACTACTGCTGTGGTGGTGCCTGCAAGGTTACCATTACTGCTTTGGACAGAAAAGTTATCCAGGAAGAAAGTGATTTTTCGGTGCTTCCTCAGTTAAAAAAAAACATCTTTAGAACGACATATATATTTGTCTTGTGCTTTTAGCCCACAGAGCTTTCACGTGCATTACGTTTAGTCCTCTGAACCCCGTTTTCCGTGGTGTGGAGAGGTGGGGAGGTTAGTGGAAGATTCATAGAGGAGAGGTATCATTTCCTTGGAACCCATTAGGACACTGAGGCTCAGAGAAGTTAAGCAGTTTGTTGGAAGTCACACAGGCAGTCAGTGATAATGCAGAAACACAGATGCCAATTTCCTGCTTCCAGACTACACGCGCTTTTGACTTTCCTTAGGTCCCAGGGACACCCCATCCCTAGGTTCTTAGGAGCGAAGGGGCTCCTGGGTGGCTCAATCAGTTGAGCATCCACCTTGGGCTCAGGTCATGATCTCAGGGCTCGTGAGTTCGAGACCCGCGTCGGGCTCTGTGCTGACAGCTCAGAGCCTGGAGCCTGCACTCTATTTCTCTCTCTTTCTCTCTCTCAAAATAATAAATAAACACTAAAAAAATTTTTTAAGAAGTGGAGGGAGGCTCTGTGTCTGCTCTCCACACCCTCCCACTCCATCCCCAGCTACATTATTCTAAGGACTCCATCAGTTTGAGTTGGGAATGCAACTCAGGGGCTACGGTTCCCAACAGAGGATCATTTTGCCTGCAAGGAACGGTTGGCAGTGTCTGTAGACGTTTTGGGGTTGCCACTGCTGGGGAGAGGGAAGTGTATGCTACTGGCATCAGTGAGTAGAGATCAGAGACAACGCAAACCATCCTACAATGCACAGGACAGCCTCTATAGCAAAGAAGTATTAAGCCCCAAATGTTAACTGTGCCAAGGTCAGTAAGCCTTGGGTTAGAGTAAAGGCAAAAACCCTCAATTCCCAGATTCCCAAGTACATGGAGAACTTTCCAGAAATGTCTCCTTTTTAAAAATTTTTTTTAATGTTTGTTTATTTTTGAAACAGAGAGAGACAGAGCATGGATGGGGGAGGGGCAGAGAGAGACGGAGACACAGAATCCGAAGCGGGCTCCAGGCTCCGAGCTGTCAGCACAGAGCCCCACGTGGGGCTCGAACTCATGGACCGTGAGATCATGACCTGAGCCGAAGTCGGATGCTTAACCGACTAAGCCACACAGGCGCCCCGAGAAATGTCTCCTTTTAAAAAACAACTCCAGATGTTTGCATGTTTTTTCCTCCTACGATAATGAAGATCTGCCAAATATGTCAGACCTGAAAGAGGAAACTGAGGCCCAGACGGCCCAGGATCACCCAGCTACTATGTGGCGGAGAAGAAACAGCCTCGTCCGGCCCCAAGTCGAATGCATTTTCTACTTGATCATGCTAAATTCCCCACTCAGTAGCTCCGCTTTAAGCCATTTTCTGACTCACTGATTCAACAAATGTTGTGATCTGAATGTGCTCACAGACACAGACCTGCCCACAGCTTATTCTAATAGAAAACAGTACAATGTGGGAAGAACCTCATAGACTCTGCCTCAGTTCCCTTTGTGTCTTCAGACCCAGGCCCCTTGCACAGCTGTTGGGTGGAGGGGCTTTTCCTCTCTCCTTAGGAGACAGAAGGTCAAAGCTGGAAATGAAACTGACATGCCACCCCAGGCGTCAGGTTTCCCTGCAGGAGGCACATTACTGAAAACACCTAAGTTTCTTGGAACTGAAACATTTTTTTCATATTTGATTTTTCATAGCTCGTTCTGTTGCTTTAATGTTTGTTTTTTACTCAGTCAGTCAGTGAAACTGGGTTGGTCAGTGAAATTTCTAGCTCCTGGAGGTTTCGCTTTCAGGGTCTGAAAGCTTGGGTTTAGACTTCTCAAGCCTTCACAAAGGCCGTTAAGGTTTGCGGCATTCTAGCCAAGAGTGAGTGTAAAATGATATGAACACAGAAAACGCTTGGATAGTATTTATTGATACAAAATATTTGGTTAATTGATACAAAATATGTATTCAAGGAGTGTTCTGTTAGAGACTCTGCCAAGGGCAGTAGAAGTATATATAGCCCCAAGCACGACGACCAGGACATTTCCTTCCCTCAGTTGCCTATAGTCTGGTGGGGGAAGTGAGTCCGTATATAGCTCACATCTTTTCCCCTCAAACACCCTTTATTCACTTTTATCAGGGAGTTAACGCAAATCTTATTCTCTTACTAGAATGCTCTTACTTTTTTTTTTTTTCTTTGTCAACCTTCTATTCAGTCTTCAAGGGCAGTATCAGATGCCAACTCATTAAAAAAAAAAAAAAAAGAGAGAGAACACTAAGAAATCTCCCTAGGGAATCAGGATATGCTCGTTAAGTATACCTTCCACTTCTCCTTTAAATGTCTGTAAAACCTGTCGGCACTTATTGTGCCCCTTGTAGAGAGGCAGTGTAGGCTGGTTGTTGTGAGGTGCCTGTGTCCAAATCTAAATTGTATTACGTACCTGTTGATGCCTTGGGCAGGTTACTCAGCATCTCTCTGAGCCCAGTTTCCTGGTCTGTTGTGAGGATGAAATGTCACAGAGCCTGTGCGGTACCCGGCATGTGACGACTGCTCAGTACAGAGTGAGCCTCAGTACAGTACGGTACAGGCTGTGTGATCTGTGCTACAAAGGATCCCAGCACCCATGGGACGTGGGCACCTCCTCCCAGGAGCTCATAACGTAGGAAGTACCCAGGAGGGTTCACAAAAATCTCTGCAGAAGATGGGCCACCCATGCGTTAGAGCATTTGCTGTAAGGAATATTTGAAAGGTAAAAATTAATTCTGAATGAGTAGGCCTGATTCTCTGCAGGTTCTTGGAAAAAGCAGAATTTCAAGTAGGCCTTAAGCAGAGGATAGGCGAATCCCTGGAGGCAGGGAAGCAAGGGAGAGAAAGGGTATTGGGTATTCTCAGAAGAGGGACTGGCTTACCCAAAGGCAGTGAATGTGAAAGTACTGGGTGTGGTCAAGCTACCGTGTGTCGCTAACAGAGAATATTCTAGAGGTCGGGTAGGAGGAGGGGATTTGGGATTGGGATGGGACCCAATATGGGCTGATTAGCAGAGTCAATTAGAAAGATAGATCCAGACTCTAAAGGGCTTTAAATACCCAACATCAAGGTTTAGACTTCCCCCTGAAGGCAAAAGAGAGCCACCCAAGGTTTGTGACTTAGAAGGACCCGCTTGAGTTGATTAGCTCCCTGCCATCAGGAGCTCAGTCTGGTTAAGAAGAGAGAGTAGAGAATGAATGATAAAAGGATTTGATGACTGGGATGCTAGAAGCAAAAAAAAGTGTTGTGTGATGCATGGAAGAGGGAACAACTGGGAAGGAAGCCCTTACCAGAAGAAGCAAAGAAATCTAACCCTCTGAGCACTCCTCCACCATGGCAGCCGGGCATCATATTGTCCTCAACCTTTGATTTTGTCTGCCTTCCTCTCCTGATTGTGAGCTCCTTAAGGGTTCAGATACAGTGTCTACATTCAACAAACTTTCAAAAGATGTTGATTAAAATGAAAGATTGGAGATAACTATAAGCACAGAATGTAGAGTGGATTCGGAAGGAAGAGTCTGAAGGCTGGGAAATCACTTAGGAAGTCTTGGAGAAGCTCAAGTGAGAGCTGGGGAGGCTGGAAGAGGATCAGCGGAGTGGGCATGGAAAGAATGGGATGGTCCAGAGAGACACAGAGAAAGAATAAACACTTGGGACTGGTTGGAGGTGAAGTGGATGAGAGAGTAAGAGGGTCAGAATTTATACAAGATATTGACTCCGGGTGCTTGGAAGGGGGATGATGCCATCAGTCTAGCAACCCAAAGCAGAAGACTTGAATTGCATGGCCATAGCACAAGTAGAAATCAAGTAGGTATTTATGGAAAGGATGGATGGATGGATGGATGGATAGATGGATGGATGGATGGATGGGCCTTCAACACTAATTAGGGAATTATGGACTCCTTTATTACTGGAGCTAAAGGGGAGCTTACATATCATTCTATATATGAGTGAAATGAGGTAAGATGGGGGAAGCGACTGCTTTTGATCACATAGCTACTAGGTGATAAATTTAGGGCATGGAATTAAATCTCTGGATGCCTAGGCTAGTGTTCTTTCCAGTATGTTATATGGTTATTTTCTTCAATTCTTAAAAAGAATTTCAGAGGAAATGGTATGCATGAATATCATATACCACTTGTATTTTTTTTTTAAACTAAAAGCTACATTGGAATTTCATTTCCGTTTCGTTGATTAAAATAGGAATTCTGAAAGTCATACATATTGATTGAAGAGTCCTCAGCTTTGGGGCCAAATCCTCCCAGTGGCTGTTACCTTCTATAATCCCATTTCCCCAGACATTGGTCTCTGGCCCATCCCAGATGCACAACTTGTAGCTTAAGAATGAGGAACATGCCTTGGTGAGTGTCTGCAGCAGAGGGGCCATTTGGAGGGAAGGCTTGAGAACACCATTATCTCTTTGCAAAGGTGAAATGGACTTTTAGATAAATAGCCACATGGTGATTTAATCAACCAACATGAAGCATTGGCTCTAAAGCAAAGGGACTGGCTTCCTCAAACCACGCCCAAAACCAGTTCCGTTACTTTTCCCCACTTTGTATGTATTGAGCGCCTCATGCATGCCTCCTTAGCCCACTAGCTGTCATGGTGGAAGAGATGATCGAAGAAGTTTAAGATATGATTCCTCCTTAAAGGGGCCGCAGCCTAATTGAGGAGAGGAGACTCACATGGGAAAAAAAAAATCACATGGTAATTTATGGTGTAACAATAAGTGCCTCTTTCTTGGTAACTTGCAGGCATTAAGCAACTAATAGAGAGAGTCTCAAACTCAGCAGTTTATCCCTTCAAATTCCCTTTAGGTATTTAAGTGTGACCACCGCATCCCGGCCCATAGGTGGTCACCATCTGACGTCAGAGAACGTACCTCTTGTCCTCCAGGGACAGTGTTATGGTGGACAATGAATCAGCTAATCACATTTCGTGTGAAGAGGTAGGCACAGTGCTGGGGACACAGAAAGAAGGGGCATTTCACCCAGTCTGGGCAGAGCCACCCGGAGCCTCCTTGCCTCTGTTCTCTCTCCTCTCCGGTTCTCTTCCACACCGAACCTGCTGTTAAAGCTTCTGATAAATCACCATCGTGGCAGTATGCCTCAATGATAGCAACAACCGGCATTTAGTGAGCACCTACACTGTGCCGGGCACTGTTCCTTAATATTTCACACGCATTTCCTTGCATGGTGACGTCAGAGCCGAAATCTCGGCGCCAGCATTGCCGATACCTATGCGTGTATTATTAGACAGCTGCCAGTTCTCCCTGTGGCATCTCTTCACCCACCAAGCGACGAGGCAGTTCCAGGGCAGGAGAGCGAGTGCGGAAGAGGCACTCCATTCCGCGGTTTGTTGGAGTGTCAACTTAGTACAACCTTTTTTTTAAGAGGAATGAGGTAATTCCTAGTAAGATGTAAAATGTGCGGGCTCTGACTTAGCAACCTGACCTCTAGGAGTCCATCCTATGGACATAATGGCAAGAGTACAGAAGGGTTCACGTGCAGGGATGTTTGCAGAGGCATCACTTGTAAAGGCAAAAAGGTTGCATCATCCTAAATGTCTATCAACACGAAAAATAGTTGAAAACTTGTGGTATATCTAGTCTGCGGACGAGACCGCGTATGAGGTATGAAGTTGGAAACTTTTTCACAATATATTTTTAAATACAAAACAGATCAATATGTAAAGCATAATTTCTCTTCTATAAATACGTGTGTGAGTATATGTATATATATATATACACACACGTACATATATATGTAGAAGCAGATATATTTGATTTAACTGAGGAAAATATCTTGACTGATAAATGTTAACAGACGAAATGAGGAAACTTTCACTTCGTTATGTAATTTAAAAAAAAAAAACTGCATGAGAGAAATTTTAACTTTTTGGTGCCTTTAGAACTTTTCAAGTTTAAACGAACACCTGCCTACCGAGGAAGCAGGATAGAAGGCTCTAATGTTCTCTGATATATACCAGTGCCTGGAGGAGGCCCAGCAGGGCCAGTGGACTATGCCAGGGGCCATCTGGAGGGGTGCATGAGGACTTGAGATAGGAGGGAAGGCTCCGAAGAAGACAGAAGACCGGCCACCACACGAGGTAAAGCAGTCAGTATCTTAAGAGGAGAGGAACAGCGTACGTAGGTCAAAAAGATTTGAGTTGCTGTCACATCCTCTTCCTCTACTTCATACACATACACATACAAAGCTAAAAATAAAAATACAATGAGGGGCTCCCGGCTGGCTCAGCCGGTTGAGCGTCCAACTTGGGCTCAGGTCACGATCTCACAGTTCGTGAGTTCGAGCCCCGCGCGGGGCTCTGTACTGACAGCTCGGGGCCTGGAGCCTGCTTTGGATTCTGGGTCTCCCTCTCTCTCTCTGCCCCTAACCCACTGGCATCCTGTCTCTGTCTGTCTCAAAAATAAACATTAAAAAGAAATACAATGAGAAAAAGATTTGTATCACCTCCAAGCTCCCTCCTGACTAACTGTCTCTGTGCCTTTATGTTTGTCTGTCCTTATCTGGGCCCGCTTGCATCCCAGCCTTATTTCCTCCAGGCCTGCGTGTCAGCTCCCATTGTTCTTCCCAATGAGCCTGAAGCACAGATATACCACCTTTCCACTCTTACCTGTGCTTCTCACGACCTAGGATCCCTCCACTTTCTCTGCCTGCCCGGCAATCCTACCCAACCTTTGACGCTGTGCTCAAATGTGCCCTTCCTGGAAAACTTGCTTGTCCTTAGAATGGAATCAGTCACGCCCCCCTCCCCCCCACAGCTAAGATCTGTGGGAACATTCTGCTCCAGAAGCCTCTTGTTCCACTCACAAATATGCTCCAGGATCATTCCATCCGTTGGATGTACCGGGCCCTGCTGGCCCCCAGAGTGGCCTCAAAGTCAGTTCAGATTCACAGTGGCCGGTTTCCCCAGGCCAAGGGGCATGGTCGACCTGTGTGCAGGGCTGGGCCTGGCAGATTGGGGATAGCTGGGCCGGTGGAGGTGACATCGGCACGGGGAGAGGGTTTTTCTGAGTACAAGGCTGATTCTTCCCTGCAGCTGACGGCCCTTTAATGGCTAGTGGTCACGTGAGAGCCCTTGGTCTGGCCTGGCTGGGCACTGAGAACTGAGAGTGCCAGGCTTGGCACAGGAGAGCCCCACCCAGGTTAATTGATCTGTCCTGTCCTCCCACAGGCTTTGGGCAAGAGTCAGCACATTTTCCTCTGTGTACAGATCGTCCCTGTGCCAGGCTCACAAAAGAAAGTCTCCTGAGCTGAGCAGGTCGGGCCTGCATTCAGCTGCCCGTACCTTGTGTGTGTACCCACACTCCCTCACTGCTTCCCCACTTCTCTTTCCTTCCCCCAATTTGTCTCTCATTTCCAATTTAGTTCTGATTTTCTCTCTGGATGTCTGTGCCTTTCTCTTTTCCTCTTTTTCTCCTTTCCTGCCTCTCTCCCTCCTTCTTTCCTTCCTTCCTTCTTTCCTTCCCTCCTTCCTTCCTCCTTTCCTTCCTTCCCTCCTCTCTCCCTCCTTTCCTTTCCTTCCTTCCTTCCTTCCCTCCCTCCTTCCTTCCTCCCTTCCTTCCTTCCTCCTTTCTTCCCTCCTTCCATTCCCTCCTTGATTTGTTCTCTTTTTTATATCTCTGTCTCTCATTCCTCCACCTTCAGGCCAGGCTCTTTCTCTCTCCCCTGTCCAAAAGGACTTCCTCTCGCTCCCTATCCCCATGCCAATTCTTCTTTCAACAACTTTTGAGAAGCCTCCCCTTTGCTCTCCTGCCTGCACTGTTGGACAGAAGTCAAATAACTCTTTGCATTATCTCCCCCTCCTTCTCCTCGTCCAAGCTCTGAGCAAAGAGGCCATACAGTCCCCCACTCTATCCAAAATTGTTTCAGGTACCACGCCTGCACTGAACCCTTGCCAGCATCCCGTTCCAAAGGCCAGGTTGACCAATGTTGATGCACAGAAAACACTCAGGCTCCTGGCCAAAGCCAGTGGGGGGTTGGTTCTGGTATTCTCTCATGCTGAGACTGGCAAACCCAAGTTTAGGAGTCGACTTCTTGCTTTTTCACCCCATCCCATAAGCCTGGGCAGGATCCCTCTTGTATACTCTGATCACACATGAGTGGTCATGGCTGAGCACTGAGTTTACAACCATAGAGACATAAGGGGGGATCCAATGCATCCAAGACAGATCTTCCCATTCTCTGACCTTTCCTTGTTCCCCGTTAAGGAGAAAATGGAAGCCACCACTAAGCCTATCATCACTTGAGGAGGCTTCTAGGACACAATCTGGATACAGAAGAAGTGCCTGTTTATTCAATAAACAACTGAGCAGAATTTCTGGGCTTGGATATCGGGATACTAAAGATGTTCCCAGTTCTCAAATAGCTATAGCTTAACAGAGGAGATGGGCCTGTACACAGGGAACTTAGACAAGCTTGAGGTAATTGCTAAGGAAAGTATGGATGAGGTGTTGGAATATAGACTGACTGGCAGATGGGAAGATACACAAGAAGGAGATATTTAAGCTCTTACATTTTGAAAAAAAAAAAAAAAAGTAGGTGCAAGCTGGTCAGTGGGGACTAGTATTAATCACAAGGGGAAAAAATAACTTGGGAAAAGAAAGTATGAAAAAATGAGTGAAACCCTAACAAAAATGAATGGTCAAAGATTTAGTCCACTCCCTGCCTTCCCTCCACTACAAAACTCTACTGATATTTGTATCTGAAGTGGATGTAAATTCGTCAACCCCTCAACCCCGATTCCAGGTCAGGCGTCCCAAAGCTAGAGGAAGAAAGGCAAGGCAGAAAGAGGATTCAGACCCAAGAGGTTGAATCGCGGTTGTCTTTACCACGCCACTCTGCACAAATGTTTTCTCCTTTAGCCCTTAATTATTCCAAGGTCCCACCAACCTCAAGTGTGATGGTCGTTTCTCAGATGGATAGCAGTTGGGTAGGTTCTGCTGTGCCTGCCAAGCGGAGCGTCTGTGTTCTCCATGGTAGTCCCGTGTTCCTAAAGCCACAGTCTTTGGGGGAAGAAAGAATGGGGGAAGTTTCCACCCATTTTGTAAATGAGCAGCAGAAAAATACCTGCGTCCCATCCGCCATCCCCCACTCTTCCATTCACCACATCTTTCCAAGTAAGCGGATAGAAAGAGGAAGACGGAAGACGCGGGTTATGTCTTTAAGAGGGAGAACCGTGAGCCAGCTGCCAGTGTGCTTTACTTCACCAAACATCCCTCCGTCTCTGCCTCAGTGACTCGAGGGCTCCATGGCCAGCTTGCTTCCCCATACTCACAACGGGTATTGACAGTGAGGCACCATCCTTGACCGAGGCCTACCGTGTTCTAGAGTGCATGACAAGGGCCACTCCTGAATATGCCCTGGTCAGTCCCTGGGAACTGCTACCTTTTCAGGATGGGACATTGAGGCTTTCTCCAACAGGTGGCTGTCCCACTAGCAAAGGTTAACTCTGCTTTGTGCAAGTGGGCTTCTGGGGGCAGATCTGCTGACAGTCTTGAGGCACAGCAAATCCCCTTCTCGTCCATGCAGAGGAGGCAGTGAGGTACGATGAAGAGGTAGGGCTGGGGAGGTGAAGCCGTACCTGTTTGTTTGTAAGCAGACACACAGCTCTCAGCTCCCACCAGGAAAACACGCACAAAGTCGCGGTTCTCGCTCCTAACCCCCCAAGAAAGAGCACTGATCCTCTAGCCGTGGAAGTAACCTGACAGAGGTCAGGAAAGGTGAGTGGAAATCATGCTTAGGGACATCTATATAAACACTAATTTTCCAGTAGGCACTGTGAACTCTCCTTTTCTATTTTTAAATGCTAATTGCTTCTGATTTTGTTTACGTGGGCGGAGCTAATAAGAACATTGGCTTCTTAACCATTGATCTTAATGTATCTGTTTTTGGACACTTGTGATTTATTTTTGCACCCATGCTCCAAATTGGTGCTAATTACTTTAAAGGATCAGGGTTTCTATTCCAAGAGGGATGACGACAGAATGTCAATTTGCAGCCTCTGAGCATAATGTCCCAATTATCAATGCATTCCAGACCAGAATGGACTTGGCATCTTCTTGAAGGGGTTGGCTGCACTTTTATCAGCCAGTGCCTGGACATAGCTTCATTAAAACTTGCTTTCTAGTAACTTGTGGGTATGCCTATACTTTCCTCTGTCTTGAAGGCCCTTTAGTGCCATATGAGTATCCAGATACTTGCCTTCCCATGTCCACGTTGCATATTTCTCCCTCAGAGCCTTCTTTGATCTCTGGCTGAAAATAAATGTCACCTCCTATGCAAGTTCCAGAGCTTTGCTGATCCCTTTCTCAAAAAACTTAACACTTTGACATTGAACCAACATTATTTAGTCACCTTCTTATATCCTCTCTGCAATATAACCCTCTTAGTGTTATCTGAGTTATCTTTGTCCCCACTGCATGCAGAAGCTTCTGCTAGGCACAATAGATGCTCTGTGCATAGATGTAATTAAATTTTTCCTAATATTTTACCTTCTTCAGAAAAGTTTTGTTTTAAGTTTATTTATTTATTGAGAGAGAGAGAGGTGGGGAGGAGGGGAAGGAGAGGGGCAGAGAGAGAGGGAAAGAGAAAATCCCAAGCAGGCCCCATGCTGTTAGCACAGAGCCTGACATGGGTCCCAATCCCACATGAGATCATGACCTCAACCAAAATCAAGTGTCAGACGCTCAACCGACTTAGTCACCCAGGTGCCCCTCCAGCAAAGTTTTAAAGTAGGTTTAGATCAATATGTGTAAAACAGAGGGATGAATACATCTGCACACACACAAACAAAATGACTAAAGTCTATAAGGAATTATATGAAGCATATCCGGATATTCCAATATTTAGCTATCATATCTAGAAAAAACAAACAAACAAACAAACCAGGGTGCTGTGGCCAATAGTAGGGGGGTAGTGACAAAGGACTCAAAACTTGACCACTACCATCAAAGGAACTGAAACTTCTGACATGATATTTGCACAACACAAGGGTTGAGCTGAGCACAATAGATGAAAGCCATCTCACTGAGGGTTCACTGACTACATACAGTGAATGTGGATCACAATGTGACCAAGGAGATACGGCCACATGAGAAAGAGTAAACAGCTCTGTCCTAATTTGTTCATTTACCACCATTCACTTATTCACCCAACACGCTTTTGTAGGGAAGCCTCTATGTCAAGCCCCATGCTGGCACTGTGAATCCAAAGGGGAATAAGAACATCCTAGCTGAGGGTAGCCTGGGTGGCTCAGTCAGTTAACCCTCTGACTTCAGCTCAGGTCACGATCACACAGTTCATGGGTTTGAGCCCCGCATGGGGTTCCATGCTGACAGCCCAGAGTCCGGACTCTGCTTCAGATTCCATGTCTCCCTCTCTCTCTCTGCCCCTCCCCTGCTCATGCTCTGGTCTCTCCCTCTTAAAAATAAAATAAACATCAAAAAAAAATTTTTTTTTAAGAGAGCATCCTAGTTTAGCTCTTTAGATGAGCGCTCAATTAACTATACCCAATGGTCAGAGCTGGTTCACTATCTGCTTTTGTAAATAAAATCATGGAACACAGTCGTGCCCATTCATTTACGTATTATCTATGGCTGCTTTCCCTCTGCAACTGCAGGGTTGAGTAGTTCTGACAGATACTGGATTCCCTGCAAAGCCTAATATAGTTATTATCTGTCATCTCTCCCTCTACAGAAAAGTTTGTTGATCTAGTTTGTACCCTGGTTTAAAAGGAATTAAAATACCCTGGAGAGAGTGGCATGTGGGGTGAGGACAGGGTTCTACAGGAGACCTACACAGTCTTGGAAAATCAAGGAAAGCCTCTTGGACTAGGATTATAGGGGCAGAAGCCACATGTGCCTTGTTTGCTGCTATATTACAAGTGCCTGTATGGTGCCTGGCACACAGTTCGTTGCTCAGCAAGTATTTACTGAAGGCCTGAAAGAATAAAAGTCACTTGGTCTAAGCTGTGAGTAAATGGGTGATTGCAGTAATCTGGGACACGTAATCTGGGAGTAATCTCCCAGTAATCTGGGAGGAATGGGTAGGGAAGGCAGCAGCATGTGCAATGGCCTTGAGGCAAGAGAGAGCCAGGTGCCATGGAGAGCAGTTGCTGTTCAGCTTGTGGGGGTGAGGGAGCTGGGGCTTGGGAATAAGAAAAAGAAAAGTCTGGAAGGTAAGAAGGGGTCAGACCAGGCATATTTAAGCCTCATTATGGAGTTGGGACTTTATCCTGGAGGTCCTGGAGAGCCACTGATAAGTCTGAGGCAAGGCAGGTACAAGTTCCAAGTGTTGCTTCAGAAAGACCACTTTGGAGGGCAGGCCCCGGGCATAGCTGGTTAAGTAAGAGTTGTGGCAGAAACCCAGGGGCCTACACTAAGGGAGCGACTCTCATGATAGCCATCAGTGGAGTTAGGCTGATAGCACTTGGTGGTTGACAATGGGGAGGGATGAGGGGTCGGAAAGAGGGAGGAGTTAAGGATGATGACAAGATTTCTGTCTTGAGAAGCTGGGTGGAAGGCAGGGCCCTTCACTGAGATGGGGAACACACGAGGAATAAAGTTAGAGAGGAGGGAAAATCTTGGCTCCATTCAGGGCCTGCTGGGTTTGAGGGGCCTACAAGGTATCCAGAAGGAAGTTAAAGACGTGGGTTTGAAGCTCAGGTCAGTAATCCCATCTGATCCCATCTAAAATTGGGAGTCATTTTGGGGTGCCTGGGTGGCTCAGTCGGTTAAGCGGCCGACTTCAGCTCAGGTCATGATCTCGCAGTCCGTGAGTTTGAGCCCCACGCCGGGCTCTGTGCTGATAGCTCAGAGCCTGGAGCCTGCTTTAGATTCTGTGTCTCCCTCTCTCTCTGCCACTCCCCCTGTCATGCTCTGTCTCTCCCTGTCTCAAAAATAAATAAACGTTAAAAAAAAATTTTTTTTTAATAAAAAAAAATAAAATAAAATTGAGAGTCATCAGAATCTAGACGGTAACTGAAGCCATGAGAGCAGATAACATTTGCCTTGGAGAGTATGTGGAGGGAGGAATGCATGGGGTCAAAGAGAAAAACTTTGAAAACCTGAGGAATGCCAACCTTAATAGAGGAACAGACCTACAAAGGGACTGAGAACGAGCACTTAGGATGACAGGAAGAAAACCAGTATAGTTTGCTGTCACACAACCAAGGGACATGATCTAGTGAGGACAAGAGTTTCAAATAATTAAGAAATGTCTACTGCAGTAAAGATGGGAGCTTTAGACAGACCGGGACAGCTTTGCTGTTGCCTTTCATGACATGATGGCAGCTCAGGTACAAGGGGAGGCGGGGGGGGGGGGGGGGGGGGGGTGGTCGCAGAAACAAGGTGCGGCCAGCGATCCACGAATGGGTGGTGAAGAAGACAAGCCAGTGTAGACTGGGTAGGAAGGAAAGGGGTGGAGGGGCGGGTAGGACAGCCGCTGAGGGGGGTGAAGGGAGCTTTTGTTTCCTTTCTCTGTCTTTTTGGAGCCAGGAGAGGTTTGATCACGCTTACACATTAACTGGGAGCAAAGAGTAGTCTCATTTTAATCAATCACTGGGAAAACTTGCCTTCTATGGAGGATTTCATGTGTTTTGCCCGGTTAGAAAAAGAAAATTCAGTAACCCAGCGTGTTCTCTTTTTATACTTTGTTTCCAGGAAGCTTGGAATCAAATTCAGTTCCCCTCGATGTCTGGTAGTATTTTATACCACTTCCTTCACTTGCTTTCTGTTCTGTTTTATACCTAAGTACCTTGTTTTAAAAAAATTTTTTTAACATTTATTTATTATATTATTGAGAGAGAGAGAGAGACAGAGCATGAGTGAGGGAGGGGCAGAGAAAGAGGGAGACACAGAATTCGAAGCAGGCTCCAGGCTGTCAGCACAGAGCCTGACATGGGCTCAAACTCACGAACCAGGAGATCATGACCTGAGCCAAAGTCAGACGCTCAACTGACTGAGCCACCCAGGAGCCCCTAAGTACCTCGTTTTTAAAGAATAATCATCGTGAGCGGTTTGCAAGGTGCTTTCACAGCATCTGTCCTCCATTCCCTCGCCTTTCACCAGTGCCCACTGTGGCCATGGCCTCTGTCCCACACAGCAGATACAGTGTGGGGGGGACAACATAGTTCCTGCTCCTACAATCCCATTGAGGAGACAGACATGAACCCAATAATGGTGCTCATGGTTACAACTGTGGTGAGCGGAGCAAAGGAAACTCCTGGAAGCCCTAAGAATCTGAGGGGTCAGGAGAAGCGTCTTTGAGGCTGAAGGATGCACTTGGAGATGGGTGGGGCACCCTCCACCCCAAATGAACTCTTCTCTTTGGAGACATTGTAAAATGATTGTTCAGCTCTTGCCTGGGACACTTACGGTGGTGGGAGCCAAGGCTGCATTTTTGAACAGTGACAGCAGTCAAACTGGAGTAGAATTTGACTCCCGGAACCTCCACCCTGATGTCTATACTTGAGTCCACATGGCACTCCAAGACTGGAGATGGCAGTGATAAGCCCCACCTACACACTCTTACAGGTATATCTGTTCTCTCACGGTTAAAAACAGGTTTCCCAATTTTCATTTTCCTGTTTCCAGATGATGTCATGTTGATAGAGACTTCTGATTGTTTCCAAATATCCATTTGTCGCTTCTATAGAAATACAACTCCTAGTTACCGGATACACAATTGTTAGTTCAAAGTGTGACTGTGAAAAAGAAAAAGAAACTAACAAAAAAACAAAAAGACCACATTTTCCAGCTTCTCTTGCAGCTAGGTGCAGTGGATTACTGGTAAATTTTTATCAGTTCTTCTGGAAGAAAAAGAAAGTCCTAATTACTATCTGTAGTGTTAATTCTCCCATAGCTAATTTGAAGCTACTACGCATGACTCGCCAAACATGGAGTTAGGAGGAAACGTTCACAACGTGTTTTCACGTGCCCTACGAGTGGGTCCTGGCACACCGTTGGCTAGCTGGGACCCTAAGATGAGGTTCTCGATGGGATATAAGTGGAAGTCAAGTGTATAACGTCCCAGTTGTGCCTCAAATGGAAGTGGGGGACCTCTGCTTCCCCTTTTTCTTTTTCCGATGGTCTGGACAGAAACATGGTGGATAATCTAGTTTATACTCCACAGGGAAGGGCAACGTTCTAGAGACAGCAGAGCAGCAAGGTGGGAGGAGCCTGGATTCCAAATATTTTAGTGCCACCTGGTAGACCAAGTTTCCTCGTGGCGATTTTTTTTTTTTTTTTAATGCAAACAACTAAGAAATTTCTAACTTATTTCAGCCGTTATCATTTTGGGTCTCTGCTACAAACAGCTGAACCCAAGGCACCTGGGTGGTTCAGTCAGTTAGGTGTCCGACTTCGGCTCAGGTCATGATGTCACAGTTCGTGGGTTCGAGTCCCGCGTCAGGCTCTGTGCTGACAGCTCGCAGCCAGGAGCCTGCTTCCAATTCTGTGTCTCCCTCTCTCTCTGCCCCTCCCCCATTCATGCTCTGTCTCTCTCTCTCTCTCACACACAAATAAATAAACATTAAAAAAAATAAAAGAAAAAAAAAGCTGAACCTATATCTTAACTAATAGAGTCATTCATCATAGAATGGCAATGAGACTGCTGCTCTAACATCATCCCCAAACCCACTACTTATGAGACACAATATGAGCAGATGAATTACACATTCTCCCTGCTCCTGGGAGCCCAGCCCAGGACCAAAGATGTCATGTACCCGACTCACTGTGAAGCAAGGTACAGGTCATGAGTGCTTGAAGGCAGTTCAGAAAGTCAACCGCATGGATCGAAAGAAGGGAATGACTGTTACTCTGAATGAGGCCATATTTGAACTCAACTTTCAAAGATGGTTAGACTTTTGACAAGTAGAAATGAGCAACAATGCATTCCAGGCAGAGGGATTGTACTTCTCATTCAGATTTTAGATTCCAATCATTCTGAAAATGTGATCCCTTAAAAAAATCTCTAGACTGTTATTTTTCCCCTTGTAACACAACAAATTAATATTGTAAAACTATGACAAAAATGTTTAAAATATTGAAGAGAATCAATTGTTTTCTGAGTCTCTGATCTCCCCATTTACAAAGAAGCCCTTGATTTGTTCATTTTAAAGCATTTTGGTGGATTAATTAAAGCATTCCTTTAAGTGCTTTCCTAGGCAGCACTTTCTGGGCTTATTTTGAATTACTCAAGGTGCATAAAGACACTTTAAAAAAGTGTCATTCCTTTAAAAAAAATCTATAATGCAAACTTTTAACTAACGCAAACAGGCCTCCTTTCTAGTTAGTTTTTCTTAAGGGAAGAAATGATGTGTTGTGTTTCTTTCTCATTGCTTCCTGGGGGCCAATACGGTAGTAAGCACCGGAGAAGCTATAAATATTTATCAGTGTGAACAGGAGTCCCGGAATTTGAGACTATGAGGGAGGATGCTGGGATTGTGGATGAGGATAGGACTGCATAAAGGGCCTGGGTGGGAAAAAAAAAGTCTGGCATGTGCATGGTAGTCTTAGGAATGAGCTCCGGAGATACCCCCCCCCCCCCCCCCACCCCAGATCCTGCCAGCAAATCCCCAGTCTCCTCTTCCCTTCAGGGCACGGGTCAGAAAACAGAGGCCCTGGGGGCAAATGGCATTGATAAAAGTTTCAAAGCTACTGCGTCCTAGAGCTGGCTAGCTTTCTCCCTCCTTTCCAAGTTAGCTGATGCTTATCTTCAATTTGCTTTTCAAAGTTGTGGTATCCAAAAACATAATAAAAAGAATCCTATGCGGTGTTTGACATTCAAATTCACATTGTATTCTTTCCTCGGAAAATTAATGCGCACGTAACTATATGGGAGTGGGAGCAAAGTCACACGTTGAAACTCCGAAACTTGAAGATGTAAATCCTTTTTATGATGGAACAAAACGAATAAAGTTTGTGGGGGGGTTCTCCCAACTAAGCAGAACATCCAGGTATTATCTCCTTAGCTTCTCCCTTTCCGTAGAGTGACAGGGAAAAAAGCAGGTAGGTAGATTCCCCAAGGAAAAGCAGACAAGAGCAGAAACACTTGAATTCCCACAGGGCTACGTGAGGCTAAGAGTATGAGTCAGAGAAAGAGGAAATCAAAATGGCTCAGTCAGGAGAGCACGGATGGGAGCCAGTTCCTGTTAGGTGGCGAAGAAATGGAGAAGATGGGGGGTTTTAATCAAGCAGCCATAAACAATCTACTTGAACCCCTCTAACATATTAGCAACAAGGTATATTCATGAGGATGACTTTCTATGGAGGAGGCAACCTGTGGGGCATGTTGGCTCAGATTCTGGTCCAAATTTAGTAACTTTGTGTCACCTGGACAGTTTATCTCCCTTCAGAGCCTCAGTTTCTTTATCAACAGAATGGGATCTCTTCCACAGCTAGTGACCTTTGCCTCTTTCAGATGTATAAGATAACAATATTTACATTCCTGAGAGAAATTCAGCTTTTCTGGCTACAGTTAACTCCACTTTATCATTAGCTTCTGTAGAGTCCTGAGAATTATTTCCTTTCGCTTCTTTATCACTTAACAACTGGCTAAATTACTCAGTTCACAACCCATTTAATGCTGCAAGTCATATAAGAACCGAGAGAAATGATATACAATGTTACTTTATTTTTCACAGTTGAAAGAGAAAATTGCCCATATACTTAACAAAGAAAATATTTACTTGCATGACTCTAGAGAGGTAGAAATAGTCACATACTTTTTAAATTGAGTTTAAATTTTTCTGAACTCTCTGCCATAGTTCAAGCCTTTGAAGATAAATTATCCCTAAATTTAGGCCAGAGATTTCTCTTTACTTTGGGTCAACAGCATAGACTCTTATGGTCCAAGCCACAATCATTTGAAGCTTAAACTCTTGGAATAGTCTATTGATTCAAATCCCTTCTCTTCCCCACCCCCACCTTCCTTCCCTGCCCACCCCTCCAAGCCTACTCCCCACATAGCAGCTAGAGGATCCATTTGAAACCTAAGTCAGGTCATGTGACGCCTCTGCCCAGAGTGCTCCAGCGACTTCCTGTCTCACTCAGAGTCAGAGCCCTAATTCCCTTCAGGCCCTGAGAGGCCTTGCAGGCCCCCTGCTGCCTCTCAGACCTCATCTCCGACCCTTTCCCCTCCCAGACTCTGCTCCAGTCACACTGGCCTGCCTGCTGTTCCCAGGACACTCAAGCACACCCCCACCAAGAGACCCTTTCAAGTGATGTTCCCTCCAACTGGAACACTTTCCCACCAGGTGGCAATAAGGTGTGCTCTTCCCTTTACCTATTCTATTTACCTATTCTAGATAGTGACCCTCCCTGTTGGTATGAGCACTGGGTGTTGTATGGAAACCAATATGACAATAAATTTCATTAAAAAAAAAAAATAGTGACCCTCTGCCTCCATGGCTTTGCACCCCCTGTTATATTTCCTATTTGTGTCTTTCCTGTCCATTTTATCCCACTAGAATATAAGATCTACGGGCTCCGAGGTTTTGTCTGTTTGATTCATTCTTTTTCGTATCTCTAGTGCTTAGAAGTGTGTGTGACATATAGTAGGCATTCAACAAATATTCATTTAAAAATATGCATAACTCTTTTTCATCACAGGCCATTTTATTTTACTGGACAATATACAGTCTCTCTGACTCAATAATTTGTATAAGGAAAAATTTGTTTTTTCTTGGTTATAGACATGATGACCACAAAAGATATCTGAAGTCCTCCTGAGATCATTACTGAAAATGGCCAAATTCGGGGCCCTGTGGAAGGGTTGAGTGAGCAGTTGAATGGATGAAGTCCGGGAGACTCGAAGGGCCAGAAGTCCTATGCCGTCACCAATTATGGGGCCATTTCCACCAAGGTGTAGAGCACCTACAAATAACCAACATCTACCTGTCCTCCTGGGAAACTTAGGCAATTTTCCAGACAGAGGTGCTAACTGTGTGATCCATGAAAGTGATTATACTGATGTGAAGATCTTTCTTTCTATAGCAAGGTGGTCACGTTATCTTGATTCCATGAGTGTTCCCGTTATCAGATGTCTTGGGCTCAGGCAGGCTGCGTCCCTGTTCAGTTGGCTGAGACATCGGGTGGTGTCAGAAGTACACACAGAGAGGGGCGCCTGGGTGGCTCAGTCGGTTGAGCGTCCGACTTCAACTCAGGTCACGAGCTCGCGGTCTGTGAGTTCGAGCCCCGCGTCGGGCTCTGGGCTGATGGCTCAGAGCCTGGAGCCTGCTTCGGATTCTGTGTCTCCCTCTCTCTCTGACCCTCCCCCGTTCATGCTCTGTCTCCCCCTGTCTCAAAATAAATAAACGTTAAAAAAAAAAAAAAAAAAAAAAAAGAAGTACACACAGAGAAAGAACCCTGAGAACAGGGCCCAGAACCTCTGTGGAAGATTTCAAATGTGGGCTTTGCCACTCCACACTGGGTGAGCCCAGGCAAGCCACTTCACTTCCCCAGACCGCAGTCTTTTCTTCAGCAAGATATGAGTCACAAACAATTCCTGCTTTGCCACCTCATGGCCTGAAATAACCAGTGTGAGAATTTCTCTAAGTATATAGGACTCCATGCTAACCACTCCATAAATGACTAAATGGCATTACTTGAGTCCTCCGGCTGATTCCTGAAAAGACAAACGGGCATGTCTAGGTAAACAGTCCCACCTTGTCCTGCCCATCCCCAAGAGAATGGAACTCAGGAAGGGAGAAGGCCAGCTTTATGGCGTCAGATTTTCGGTGCCGTACTTGGGGATTTGTTCATTCACCCACGACCCATCTACTGAGTGCCTACCATGGGCAAGGTGTTGAACCTAAGCTCCTGTAGGGAGAACAGACTTGAATATAATCCAGTCTTCTCCTAAAGGCACTCACATAGAATAGTGGGGAAGACCACACACAAACCCCCCAAATCTGTACTATAACATAGAAAGAGGTTTGTCAAAAGAAAGACCCCTGGAGTGAAATCAATTCTCACGGGCTTGCCAGTCACTTCGTTCTCTGGGCTTCAGTTTCCTCTTCAGCAAAAGTAGAATAATCACAGGCTGATTACAAAGATTGAGATAGGATATTATTTTGTGTAGGTGCTTTGTAAACTGTGAATTGCCATCCAAGAATCAGTTCTTCTGTCTCTCCTTCCCCTTCTTCTCCTCCTCTTTCTTTTCCTTCCTTCCGCCCCCTCTGCTTCTCTCCCTCTTGCTCCTTATCTCTGTTCTGTCTTTGCTTTGATAGGGGCCCCACTGTGCATCACTGAGACAGTCTCACAATTAGCTGGATCTAGTCTGATCATTAAAATGACAGCCCAGTTGGATATCTTTGATCCAACATGTTTCCTTATTGTATCACATGGTAGCTATGAGTTGCTAATGGATCTGACCCCCGCCTGACTTAGATGACATCCCCCCCCCCCCAGTTTGTTGCTATACATAGGGTACAGAATTGAATCCAGGTGCATAATGACCTTTATTCCCAAGGGGTTGACTATAACTTAGGGTGGGGGGAGGTGTTTAGATACAAAATGTAAAGTGCTCAATATTTCAAATCAGTTAGCATTTAGGAACAAAACAGGCACACCCACAACTTCTGGGTTCAACCCTTTCCTTTATCCAGCAAAAACTTCAGTTCCTTAGAATTTATGGCAGAATATCAACTTGGAAATAAATCTTAGAGATCAGATTACTCGAATGTCTGTTTGTTTTTCAAATGGTAAATTGAGGCCCAGAAAGGAGATCTACCTGACCAAGGTCATACAGTTGAATTAGCAACAAAAAGTTTAGAACTCAGATCTTCTGATTCTCATTCCATTTTGTTCCCCTACCCCTCGGGCCAGCCTCTAGGTCCCATGACATGTGGAGATGCAGGTTCTTATTCTTTCTATATGCTCCCCCTCTTTCTCTTTCCCTAGGTTTGGGACATTCCTCCCACTTCCCCTGCCCTAACCACCTCTGCCGCACACACACACACACACACACACCTTCTTCTTGAGTCATGCTTCTGACAGCTAAGACTCTCAAGTCCCAAAGTTGGGCTCGTGTATAGCCGGGCTTCATGTACCCTGTGCTCCACATTTCCATCCCCACAGTAAGCACGGTCTCATTTAATCTTCACAAAAAATTGGTGTAGTGTCATTATTCTGATCTTATAGACTAGCCAACTGGAGCTCAGAGAACTGTCTTACTTGCCCCAGGTCACACAGCTAGAAAGGAGTAGGACCAGGATTTACATCAGATCTAGTACCAGAATTGATTATTGCCTTATTGCCCCTTTAGCACAGCCCTGACCTTGGGAAAGAAATACCAAGGGGTACTTGGCTTCCAGCTCTTCTGGTGTGGGAAAATGGCACAAGACTCCTGGACTCCTGAACATTTCTGAATCTTTTAACTATACACAAAGCAAAGAGAAGTAGAGTGAGTCACTTTACTCCCCCTCAAATAGGGTAAGTAATAATGCTTCCTTAACAAGAGTTGTGAAAACTGAGGATTAGAATGGATAATGTTTGAGAAAGCACCAGGTAGTTTGTAAAGGACTATATAACTATTTGGTTTCAATAAATGACTCATGATTTTCTTAATCCAAATGTTAATGATGATATTGTTTACACTAGTTTATTATAAGCCTTCTCAAATAGTTTGATTAAGTGGGTAGTCTAAGATAATAAGTGTATGAATAATTAAAGTATTTTATCGGATTTTTTTCGCCTCACCTCTTGCCAAAAAAGAAGTTGGTTTATAGCTTGTGAATGCATACATACCATGGTGCCATTCCGTTTTCTTAGAATAAAAAAACAAAAACAAAAACAAACGATCACTGTTGTCACCTTAACAAACATTGACTGAACACATGCTTTGTGCCCCAAGATTGGACCAAATACTCTATTCTTCTTTACCTCATTTAATTATAGAGAGAGAGGTACCATTATGATCTATATTTTATAGATGAGGAAACTGAAGCTCAAAGCATCTAAGTGCCTTAACTAAGGTCACACGACTGTTAAGTGAAAATGACAAGTTTTTAGAGGCTACGCAATATATTTGACGTTACTTATACCACATCTGTCAAAACAAAACTTGTCAAAAACTTCAGTGGCTTGCCGTTACGGTATCTAGCAAAATGGATCATAAGGAAAATGTTAAAAACTGACTAGTAATTCATGTGTGTGTGTGAGAGAGAGAGAGAGAGGCAGAGACATGGGAAACAGGGGGAAAAAGCATACAAAAACTTAAGCTAAAGAAGACTGTTGTGGGGGCGCCTGGGTTGCTCAGTTGATTAAGCATCGAGCTCTTGATTTCGGCTCAGTTTGTAATCTCACGGTTCATGAGTTCGAGCCCACATCAGGCTCTTCGCTGACAGTGTGGAGCCTGCTTAGGACTCTCTCTCTCTCTCTCTCTCTCTCTCTCCCTCTTTCTCTGTTCTCTCCCCCCAACTTCTATATCTCAAAAACAAACAAACAAACAAACATTAAAAAAAAGAAAAGAAAACCACTGTGAAATCAAAGTCTAGGTCTGCACTCTTTCACATAGAGAGATATCGCACACTACTGATTCATTGACCCCCAAATGATTGAGCACTTACTATGTACAAGGACAAGTGTTCAAGTCTACAGGTTAAGAACACGAACTCAGAGAACCTCCTCCTCGGACCTCATGAACTCCTAGATAAATTGCCAGATAAATGCACTTAAATCATTGTGTGTAACACTTAAGTAAATTGCCTCTGGGGTGTGCTCAAAAGTTGGTCCTTATCTGAAGTGCTCTTTTATACAATTGCTTAAGGAAAGGGATAAAGGAGAATGTCCAACATGTGGAAATAAAAAAATAGGATTAGGAGAAGAAGGTGAGTTACTTAAATTGGTGAAGACGTTGGGACATAGATACTTTTATTTTCAGTAGAACTTGGAGCTCTTTGCAAAAAAAAAAAAAATCCAATGTCCCGAAAGCTAAATAAGGCAAACTGGGCCTCTGATTCCCCAAGGTTCAGATTAAGAGCCCAACTCTTCCGTGGAGGACAGGAGGAATGAGAGACTAAGTTTCCATTATAAATAACCCCAGAGTTCAGTCAATAGCAATTTCTTTTGAAGCCTTTTAAGAAACCTGGGATGAAGCCAGCAGAAAGGTACCCACTAGGCCAATCCAGGAGAACAGGGAAATATCTAGAGCTGATTTCACTTTGCATAGCATTTACTGCTGCAGATCACAGCAAGACAAAGCAGCCAATGGTGGCAGAAGTGTCCCCTGGCTGGTGGACCCTGTCGTCAAAATGTCTCTTCTCCACCATTCAGGCAACATAGCGTTGGCTTCCCTCTTGTAGTATCTTTGCACTCCCCCTCCTCAGGAAGCAGAAAGTCTTGGAATTAGAAGCCTTGACATTCACATCCTTGTCTATCCAAGTAGCAGCTCTTGCCACAGGCAGGTTAACTCACCTGTGAATTTCCTCATCTTGCCATGTGGCCTGCTTCACAGGGCTACTTGGTCACTCAGGTGACACGACAAAATGCCAAACACATTGGGAAGTGACCAAATGTCCAAACGTGAAGGAATAAATAGCTTAAAATATAAAGGATTTGAATACAGATGTCCATACCCACCACAGTTGAAAACAAAAATGAAGCTAGTGAATAAGGCCTACAAACTCACAGATAGACACCTGGTCTACTTAGAATGGAACCTGAACTCCTTGACTGGTTTTCAAAGTCCTCCCCAAGATATCCCCAACCCTTTTCTCTATAATTGTCTCTCTATGTACCCTTTATGTCTCTCACAGTCCTATCATAGTAACCACCCAGTGATTCAAGAGCCCAGTTCTTTAATACCTTCATTTATTTGTTGTGTTACTTCCACCTCCTGGAACACCTTTCTCCTAAATGGCTATACATCCAAACCTGCTTGAATGCAACCTCCTCCAGGAAAGAAGTTATCTCTGATATTCTCTGTTGTAAGTCATGCCTACTTAATCCAAACACCCCCGGCATTATAATTTGCACCTCATATTCTAATGATTTATATGCTTGTGATTTGTCAATTTCCTTGAGAAGAAAGATTATGTCTAATTCTTCTTTGTTTCACTTACCAAGAAAATAATACTAGCTAGTGGCTGAGATTGGTCAAGCACTTACCATGTGTGACCTCCCTTAACCCTCACAGCTTACTGAGGATGTTGATATTTGTATCTACCCTCGGCCTGCAAATGAGAAAATGGGAGATCAGAGAGGTTAAGAAAGCTGCCCAAGCACACAGCATTAAGTGGTAAAGTCAAGTTAGAAAATGGGGATTTCCAGTCTAAATCTATTTTTCATATCCATGCCTTCAATGACTGCCTGTTCTTAGCATAGGAAAGACTCAATAGATGCCTATTCATGAAGTAAATGAACAAAGAAAGCACGAATCTTCAAGCATACACATTCCCATTCCACGCACAGAACTTCACCTTCTCTTTCAAGTAGTGGCCACTCAGTGAACATTTGCTGAATTAATGACTGGAGGAAGCAGTTCTAGAACAGATGTCTGGGGGACTGCTGAGTCCAGAAAGATCTCAAAGGGGAGTCATTCACCCATTCCTTCAGCACTGACTCATCATTCATTCATTCTTTCAACATTTATTAAAAGGCTGCTATGGGGCGCCTGGGTGGCGTAGTCGGTTAAGCGTCCGACTTCAGCCAGGTCACGATCTCGCGGTCCGTGAGTTCGAGCCCCACGTCAGGCTCTGGGCTGATGGCTCAGAGCCTGAAGCCTGTTTCCGATTCTGTGTCTCCCTCTCTCTCTGCCCCTCCCCCGTTCATGCTCTGTCTCTCTCTGTCCCCCCCAAAAAATAAATAAACGTTGAAAAAAAAATTTTTTTAAAGGCTGCTATGTACTGAGCCGATGGTATAGGAATGAACAATAAGTCAGCCATGAGTCCTGGTGTTTGGGTGTTTACATTTTGATAAGATGAGAATCGACTGGTGCTTTCCAAGTCTAAAAACAGGCATTGGCAGAGTAAAGACAACTGAAGGGAATGACCAACATAACGTTCAGAGGTGACTGGTGAGGATAAGTCTGATGTTGAATATGAAGAAGTCTTCCTTTAAAGAGGAAATTCAGCTGAAGATCATGAAGATAACTGGATGACTCACCCATCAAAATAGGAAGCTGTGTCTGTCTGGTAAGGAAGATGGTCGCATTGAGGTGGCAGAAACCACGAAGATCCTGCTCCAACACTTACCACAGTAGACTTCACCCTTGCTACTTGGGCTACTGTGTGTGGAGTGGAGGACCTGTTCACTGGCCAGGGCTGGAGGGAGGCAGTGCAGCCTTGTGGCAGGAGAGCCCAGGATCTCAGGGTCACTGGCTCACTCCGAACGAACGCTTCGTGTAGAAAGAAACTCTGCACATTTGGGCACATGTAAGAGTGGGGAAACTGACAATTCCTCTTTCACAGAGTTGTAAAGTGCATAGAACAATGCCAGGCTCATAGAAAGCCCTCATGAAAGGTTAGCTATTTTTACTGTGCTTCCATCATTGGCTCTAAATGCTGGTACTTTCAAAGCGAAAAATACCCAGTGAATTCTAGAAGGGAGAGAAGATGCTTACATTTTACTTGGGTATGAAATAAGAGTATAAACCATACATCTTGCATCTCGTGAAAACTTTGTTTGTAAGATAATAGTTCCCTCATCAACCCAGGGCCTGGCTTCTCTAAACTGCCATATCATTGTCTCCTACAACAGAAGTCCAAATGGATCATGATTTTTCAGATTTGTGTACTTTATCACAAGATGTTAAGAGGAGCATCGAGTGATTCTGCTAAAGCCACACAGTTACATTTTCTTTTACTTTACCAGACTATTGCTCCTATCAGAATTCATGTTTTTTTTTTTGGTATATAAATGTCACTCTACCCTACAAAGTAGGCATTTCTTTATTAAAGCAAACATTAGCTTAATACATGTATTTCTTTCCTATTAAAAAAATCCAAAAATACATTTAAAAAATATATGTGTTACAATTGTTTATTTATGCAAAGAGTTATAAACAGATCGAGCTTTACTGCAAAAAAAGTTCTGATGTTAAATTTCGCAGCTGGTCTTTTTGTTTTTTTTTTCCAACCATTGGTTCTATCGTACCCCAAAAATGGATCTCTCATTTTATATGGGCTTTGATCGGGGAAGCAATGGCTCTCCCACTGGCAACTCTTAAATAGCCAAGATTAATTACAAAGACATAAATTCGAAAGTAGCAAGACAACTCTTTTGACTTCTTCGAAGTGTTGCTAAAGAAAGTACAAGATTTTCATCCTATACATTTTTTTCCTTCATTGATAATAAGGTGTTTCCTTTTTTGTTAATTCAATACTTCTGTTGTAAAGAATAAGAATCATATACTAGACAACTCAGAGGTTATCACTTAAAAGATTTCCAGACTTTCTCTTAATATAAACATGTTTTAGGACAACAGTTTTAAAAATTATGACTAATGAATAAATACATTCAGAATGTTATTTATTTCTATTTATTTACTTATGTTTACATATCAAACATCACAACTTACTGCCAAATGCTGGTGTCCTCCTTTGCCATGTTTTTGATAAGATGTGTTAGATAGGAAGAACACAGCAGTAAATGGAGGAGATACTTCCCAAATTGCCTGATGAGATAACTAAGTTGAATAATCAGGGAACTCAAAAAACAAACAAACAAACAAACAAACAAACAAACAAAAAAAAAAAAAACCCATCTCAACTTTGTTCCACACCTGAAGCAGCCACATCAAATGGGGCTTGTCAGTGCGTGGGGCACAGGAGTGGGTTTGAGATAAGCTACAGAAGGTGTTGGCTGTGGTGATAATGGCACAGGATATGGAGCCAGGAAGACTGGGCTCCAAATCTTGACTCTACCTCACTGGCCATCTGCCTTCTGAGCCTCAGTTTACTCACCTGAAAAACCATCATCTTAACCCCAATGTCACAGAGTCCCGAGGAGCATTCTAATATATAGTAGATGCTCCGTAACTAGCGGTCTTATGATGGGAATAATTTTGGTATATTTGCATACAGATATAATTAGACAGTGCTTGTAGTGTACGGATATTTAAAAGGCATGTTAGCAATCCTTCACAAGGTTGCTACATGGGTTGAGGGAAGGCTGACACATTCTCCTGTTCCATAAAACTTTCTGTGGTACCTACTCCAAATCACACTGGAGAGACCATCACTCTCTGGGCATACTCAACAGATTATCATTGCTAATGAAGAGTAGAGCACTCGACTAGATGTAGGGAGACCTGTGATTTAGTCCTGACTCCATCTTGGAAGGGCTCTATGACCTTGGCTCAGTTGCCTCCTCTCTCAGGACCTCAGTTTCCTAGTTTTAAGATGAGGAAGTCATCTGGAAATCTTTTAGTTCTAAAACTGTATTAGGTATTCAGATCTTTGATTTTCTGACTCAGGCAGAGGTTCAAAGGGAAGAAAACCTGTAGACGTGACTAAGGTGCTGGGAGAGATTGACCCTTCATCTTGTGTCTGAAAAAGTGTGATAGTGACCTGATTTTTACATGCTCTCTTAACAGCTAAAATTAAAGTAGATCAGATCAAGTTCCTTTCCTTGTGACCAAGAATGACAGGGAAATGTTGAAAACATTTCTCTAGTCTTAGCAATAGATGTATACTACATGCAGTGTACAATTTTGTCTGTTCACAGTCCTAACCAAGGCCTTACATACGGGTTGGGATTTGGGGTATAGTCTGTGGTCATGGATCCACGGAGGTCACCAATCACACACAGCCCCAAATATCTTTGGTAAGTGCATTCTTGCTGTGGTGGACCCCTTCCTATAACTGGACCAGAAAATAAATCCAAGTTTAAACTATTCCTCTTTTCAAGCTAACCAACCATGGAATTGTCCACCTTGGGAGTCAGAGAGATCCCAGCCTAGAGCTATCAAAGAAGGAGTTCAACAAAGAAGGAGTTCAATGGACACTTTGTTAGGTGTGTTATGTTGGAGACTCAAGTATGGAGTGATCTCTGAAGAACCTGAACTCCAGACTTTATGACTCTTCTGGTGCTGTTCACTCTTACCAGGCTGATTCTGAGCTGATTCTGGGTTTTACCTTTATATCAAAAAAGAGAGAGAAATGAGTTGCTCAGACCTGTTGAGGAAGAGGAAAAAACCAACTCCGCACATGAGCTAGTTGAGTCTTTTAATGCTAAAGGCACCAGTATTCCAGGATTCTGAGCCATGGGGTTCTGGGTAATAAAGGTCAACTAAATATGGATGACGGCATTGTGAAAAAAAAGTTCAGCTGAGGTGACTGACATGCCCAAACCTGGACCTGGCAAACAGGAGGGGGCAAGATCACCTTGCCAGTATTTGTTATGGTACCTGACAATTACCTGCCTGCTTACTTCTCACTGGATCCTCTGAGAATTCAGAGACCCAGTTTGTACCTAGCTCAGTGCCCATCGCTCGAAGCATTGTTCTATAATCTAATCCGGTCCTTCTCATTTTGGCATACCGCCTGCTCCAGCTCAGAAGTTAAAAGGTTGCACTTCCTTAAAATTTAGTATTTCCCAACTGACCCTGCATCAATCAACCGATTAGTACAATTATACATGTACTGCTCAAGACTAAACACCAGCTAATGATCGCTAGCTTTGTCTTACACCAGGATGGTCTCTCTTGATCCAGCTCGGAACTGACCACTTGAAAGGAGGCACATGGGAAGATCTGAAATGCAACTGGGAGAACACCGTGTCAAGCTGTCATAGTCGTTTGAGGGGCAACCTTGGCAGCGTCTGGCCAGATCTGGTAAGTTGGAGGAATTTTGAACTGCGGGGTATGCATAGTGACTCAAGATTTAAAGAATGGCATAGTAAAGGAGCTAGTGAGGAGGTCTCCCACCTTAACTCTCTTGCTGGGCACCCGCACCCCCTCACTTCTCTGATTCCCACCACTCACCGGGGGTTTGTGTTGATTTGCTGACTGGGTTAAGGAATAGTGCTATCCAACGTTGGTAGGCATAGCAGCTTGGTGTGTGTGGATCCGAAGGGTTAAGAATGTTTTCAGGACTCACCCTGGCTTCAGAGAGAAGAACCCAAGGCTCCGGGGGAGGTAGGCCCATCCCTAGAAGGATTGTACCTGAAAGGCTGGGTCCATGCTTTTGTTATTGCAGGGCAGGGTGTTAAGGCCTGGCTCATCCCAGCATTCTCTCTAAAGAACCACAAATGGGTGGTTACGCCATTAGTTGGAAAGCAAGGCTCATGTTTCTCCTCCTGTCTGCTCCTGTCTGAGATTGCTGTGACCTTCTTTGTTTGAAGAAAACTATTTGGCTCTACACTAAAATATAAGTCTCGTTAACCATGCTCCTTCCAAAGAGTACAGTACTAGCTTTCTCTTTCTGCCCTCTCTCCTCTTCCTTCGCCTCTGTCTTCCTTGCGGTTGTTTAGGTAATGGTACATGTTCAAGCAGGGGATTTGAATGTTTAACGTGGTCACCAGAGAAGCCCACACATAAGGGTTTTGAGTCTGTTCATGAAAGAAGGGGAAGTGATCCTGGCCATTGGGTGGGTGGTGACATCAAAGAGAAGCCTGTGCTGTTCCCTACAGTGTGGCTGGGATTTTTCACTCCAAGAAGAGGATTAAACAAGAGAGCTTTCCAGGAAAAGAGTGATGTTTCTTTTTTTGCTTCTTCTCCCTTCTTTTCCAAATCCATTCAGAAATATAAGCGTTTGATACCCAGAGGCCAAATTCATTACATAGAGAGGTCTAATGCTATTATTGAAAGCTAACACGAAAACCACACTTAATGAAAATAGCAATATCCAAATATTTTTTTAATGTTTGTTTGTCTGCTTGTTTGTTTGGAGCGAGCATGTACACAAGGGTTGTGGGGACAAGCAGAGACGGAAGGAAAAATTCTCAAGCAGACTCCTTGCTATCAGTGCAGAGCCCAACCTGGGGCTCAATCCCACGAAACCATGAGATCATGACCTGAGCTGAAGTCAAGAGTCGGATGCTTAACTGACTGAGCCCCCGGGTGCCCCAATAGCCAAACATTTTCATATCCACTGTGTTGATCCTATGAACAACACGGTAGGGTTTAAGAGGACAAGTATGGACAATATCCCGGTTTTTCATGGAGAAAATCAAGGTCAGAAACGGAAATTCCTTCCTTGCCCAGGGTCATACACCTGATAGACAGAAGCACCCAAACAGAATCATTTTTCTGACTTCAGGCTCATCATGGTTTTTTTCCTTTTTTTTTTTTTTTTTTTTTTGTACACCTTGCTGCCTCTTCCCACACAAGAATCTTTTAAGATTAAGTCTTTAGACTCGAGAGTTGGGTTTATGGTGTTACTCAAAGGACTAAGAAACTGAAACTTTGAGAAGATTATACTCTCATCTTTCTTTCTCTGCACAGTGTCTGAATATCAAGGAAAAGGATTTGTTAAGGCTGCTTTGAAAATTCGCTGGCCCACGATTACTTGACTAATGCCAGTAGTAAAATCCTGTATATCAAAACCACACTCTCTTTTTGTTTTTTCTTGGCTCATTACTTGTCTTAGCTGAATGGCCAGCTACGTGTGAGTTGACTGGTAGGAAGGTTTTCTGGGAGCAATGACTGGCTAGGAGGTTTCTGTTGAGATCCAGGTAGTAACTTTAGACAAGTGCATATCTGTTATCAATGAGAAGGTGAGATATGGAACACACAATAAGCCTGTTGGCTCTACCCATAAGCTTTGTCCAGCAGAGTCTAGACTGATGACCACCTGGATCGCCTCTGAAATCCTGGGAGAAGAAATAGTGACCGTTGATCAGAAGCTAGGTCTACTACTGTTGAAAGTCCAGGATCTTAAAGAAAACCAACCAATTTGTTGTTTTCTAGTTCCTACCAAAAAGACTGAGATTTGAGGACCCCCTCTTCCCCTCTCTCCTCCTCTCTCACTCATTATTAGCATCATAAAATCAACCATGGATGAGACCTCAGAGAGATCAAGATATGGTGGAAGGCATACTTGTCTGGGATTGTGAAGTCTCTGCTTCTCTCCAGGCTCTGTGTGGTCTCAGATGAGTGATTTGACTTTGTGAGTGTCAGCACCTCCATCTCTCAAAAGGGGAGTTGAACTGCATGGTCTGTGACACTTCCAGGCCTGACATTCTAGGATTCTCTCTAGACTATCAGATTCTGGTCTAAACCTGCTTAACCAAGAATGTCAAAGGATGCCCAAGCTTCTCGTCTTTAATTTGCCTGTCTCTTGGCAGGATGGTGCAAGCAGGGGAGTTGCCCCTCTTCCCCATGGTATTTAGAGGTCTCACTGCGATCACCTAGCATCCAACCCAATCCTTCCCTCTGCCAATGACCTTGAGCAGTGGCAAATGAAACACACAGACACAACAGGGAACCCTTGATATGGAGGGCTCTTATTTTAGAGAGGAGAAAAGCGAGATGAGGAGTATAAGACCCAGTCAGTCCCTGAGATGGGCCAGGACTCCAGCCCAGTTGAGTGCCTGTTCCATAGCACTACCATGCTGGAGATGGAGATAGATAGATAGATAGATAGATAGATAGATAGATAGATATTCAAGCTCTCACTTGGTAATACCTTTTGTTCATGACTCTCAGAGTCCAGAGTCCAGAGGACTGAGTTTACTAACTCAAATCCGGTGATTATCTACCTTGTGTTCTTATTCTATGTCTATTCTAACTCCTTCCACCTTGTTTTTTAGTGGGCGGGGGGGGGGGGAGAGGGGAGGGGGGCAGGGAAAGCTGTCAGGTAAAGTAAGAAAGAAATGAGCAATAGACATTAACAAATAATTTCTGATTTGAATATCAGTGTAGTGTACAAAATCAGAAAGCAAATAAGTGAAGGTAAAAATAAAACCTCTCGTGATCCCATCGTTCAGCAATATCCACTGTGAACATTTTGGTGAGTTTCCTTCCAGTCCTTTTTTGTATACATATGCGAGTATATTCACTATCAATATTTTTTCATTGGTATTTCAAAGGGGTTTTAGGACTTACCACTTTACACCTTTGGTCTTCTATCTGTTGTATACAATCTCATTCCTATAATTCCATACCATTGTGGTGGTTATCCTTCCTAGTTGAACCCTGATTGATAGAGTATGTTGTTGAAACTCCTAACACATGTCAGGCCTGAATTTTGGAACTGGTTTCCCCACCTGGACATACTCCAAAAAGGAATTTTGAGGCATTTGACAGTATGTTCCAAAACAGCTCCAGGGTTTTTTAAAAGTCACCCATTGACTATCACATTTAACATTGATTGAACATCAGTTATGCATGTCAGACATTGTGCTAAGTGATTTACAGATATTATGTTACTTAATCCTAACCCCCCAGGGATAAATAGATTATTGTTTCCATATTACAGATGAGGAACGTGGGGCTTAGGGAAGGTACATCGCTCAAAGTTGCAGAGCTAATAAATGGTAGAGTCATGCTTCAAACCCAGGCAGTTGGTTCCAGAGTCCATACTCTGGGCTCAACGTTAAATTACTCACTAACACACCAAGCTGGAGAGGACTCACCTGTGGGCAGGGGGGCAGGGTCTTGGGGCAGCCACTTATACTGTGCGTAAACATAACCTGGCGAGATGAGCTCCGCTGAGGAAGGCAGCAGATGTGCTGGAGTGAGCACTGGACTCGGAGTCAAACAGACATGGGCTCCAATCCTACTCTTCCAACATGCCAGCTATGTGACCCTGGACACGTCACTGTCCTGTCTGAGCATCCGTGTTCTCCTCTACGAAAGGGAGATAATAGTATTAGTCTTAAAGGTTGTGTCGAGGATTAAGAATGACAACACGTAAAAGCGCCTGGTGTGTTTCCAGGCAAATAGCAAATGCTAGTAGAATTTAAGAGAGTCTGAATCTGAGCAGAAAATTTCAAGTTGAGACCTGGTTCTTAGTCTCGGAGCAAACACACTTGCTGTGTGATTTTGAGCAAAGATCCTGGGGCCTTTCTAGGCCCAAGTTCCTCATCGAAGAGGTGGCTGGACTAGATGATCTCTATGACCCTGTCTAGGAGCTGGGCCTTCACTGGTCTTTAGAGGAAGGAATGTGGCACACGGTGTCTTCCTTTCTCGTATCAGTCGGAAATGAGGCCGAGGTTCTCTGAGTACAATGGGCTTCTCGGCCCCTCTGCCCTGTTCTCGACCAGAGCCAGGCACTTGGAGCTTTCTGACATGTCTGAGACCTGACGAAAGTCACAAATATTTCTTAGAAAGAAGGGGTGGGGTGGCGACTGCTTTTACTAGCCCTTCTAGGGAAGGAGGGCCACAGCTTTATAATGTTCTGAATGACGAGAGAAAATAATTCCTTGACTTGCTCCAAGGAATACAGCTGGGAAATCACAAAGCCGGACGATTCCTTGGGTTTCTTACACTGAATCATACAACGATTCAGTGTGAGACAACCACTTGGGTTTTCACTGGCGGGCTCCTAGAAGCTAAGCCCTGTGGGGAGTAGAGAACTGACAGTCTCACACTAAAGATGCCTCTCATCAGCCTCCATCAAGGAAACATAAACCAAGAGTTGAAGAGCGTAGACAAGTCTTGTTAGGATCCCACAGAAAGGATAACTGAGGGTTTTTTCCCCCATTTCCCTGACCATGCCTCATTCATCTCTCCTCCTCTCCCAGATCTCTAACTGAGGAGTGTCCCAAGGCTCAGCCATCGGACTTCTTGTTCTGCGCTCACTTCCCTGGGGTTCTTATTCAGTTCCAGTTTTAATAAAATCTTACCGCTGACAACTCGTGGATTTCTATCTCTGGCTTAGATTTCTCTCTGGGACTCCAGACTCAGGAATCCAGCTCCTGACCAGACCCCATCTTCTGACTGTCTATTTGGCTGCTCTAACTGAACCATCCAAATTCGAGTTCCTCATGTGCCCCGAACTCCTTCAAATCTGCTCCACCTGCGGTCTTTCCCTTTTCAGTAAATAACGATTCCATCTGTTATACTTGTTCAGACCAAAAAAAAAAATGAAGCCGGGCTTGCTTCCTTTTTCTCCACAACCCACAAACTACCAGAAAATTATATACAGAATATTACATACAGAATATTCCTCACCATTTCCTAGTCCAAGCCGTCATCACCTCCCTCCAAGATTATTATAATAGCTCCCTAAATGGTCTCTATGTTCCTACCTTGCCCATCGGCACAGAGAGGCTAGAGGGATTCTGTGACAATAAACTTGGGATCCTGCCCAAGCCGTCAATGGTTTTCCATCTCCTCCAGAGGAATAGAAAGAGCTTCCAGTGCCCAATGGGGTGTATATAACATACTCCCCTTTCCTCTACTGTCCTCTGTCAGTGCCCTGCCCTCCTTCACTCTGCTCTAGTGGCATCTTCAGGGGCAGCCTCCTTGCTGTTCCTCACACAATGGGCATGCACTGGCTCGTGGCCTTGGTGCCTACAGTTCCCACTGCCTGGTACCTCTTACCCCAGATAGCCAAATAGTTCTCTCCTTCACCTCTCGTCAGTCTTTGGTGTAAGCTATCTGGTGGCACCTTCCCCAGCACCCCATCTCACACTGCACCCTGCTGCCTCTCTGCCCTGCTTTCCCCCCTTTGTAGTATTTATTATCGCCAAAGCCATTTCATACTTACTATCCAGGGTATTGTCTGTTTCTCCCTGCTAGAAGGAAACTCCAAAGGACAGTGGAGCACACTGATGGGCGTTCAGTAAATATTGGTTGAAGAAATGGGTGGGGTGGTTGGCCAAAGGCTTTATGGAGAAGCCCAAGTTTGAGCGACCCTCTGAATCACAGGAGGATCTGAGTGACCAGAGGCTGAGAAAGGAGTGCTCAGGATAGAGGGACACTGGGCAGAGGCCAAGTGGGGTCTTCATGGGATGGATAGGGTCGGACTAACTGACTTACTCTTCATCAGCCTTTACTTACCTGGTTTTATTTCTTCCAGAGCACCTAGCGTCTCTCTTTAAGTACGTAGCAAAAATCCCATGGCTGCTTGATATAATAGAAAGCTCATGGATGGAATTCAGAGCCATAGCCCTAAGTCTAGAAGTGTGACCCAGGACTAGGTGCTTGACCTCTCTAACCCTCTGCTTGTTCATCTGTCAAAGAAGGAAAACAACACGGACTTGGGTTCTCATGGGGCTGTTGTAAAGATCAAATGAGGTAACGGGTGAGAAAGTGCTTCACACTTCGAAAGCTGGACCATGTAGTGGGGATTAGTGAAATGCAAGTGTGTGTCACTGAAATAGTCACTCTGACTCTCATATAGATTATCTAACTCAGTGGCAAGGAAAGGAGGGGAGGGAGTTCCAAACTGGTGACTAATTCAAGATACACTTCATCTGGGCTTTTGAATACAGGAGGGGCATGGGAGGAGGGATTGGAAGATGTGCCTTCCTGAGGACATGGCTAGTATCCAAATGAAGTGTTATTTGTTCCCCGTGCACCAGGTTCTGGAGATTACTTCTCCTTTCATCCTTACGTACATTTGTGAGTCGGGTGTTATTACCGCCTTCTTTAGAGATAAGAAAGCTGAGGTTCCGAGAGGTTAAGTAACTTGCCCAGGGTCACACAGGTATTTGTGTTAGGGTCCAAAGAAACCAGCTTTGTTTTAAGTGTCTTTGTGTCCTTTCCATAAACTGCCTTTTCAGAGACCTTGTTGCAATGAATTGAGCAGCTGACAGTGCTGCCTGAGTGGCCCAAATTTGGGCAAGTAAATAAATAAAACATTCGGGAGCCCACACAGATTAACAGGCTCTAAGCTATTAAACATAAAAAAGGTGAAAAGGAAGGTCCATGTGCCAAGCAAGCGTGAATCCAAACCCTTTTTTAGGGCACTGCCTTGTGCTGTGAGTGGTTTTGTCACAGCAGCACATGGTAACAATTTAGAAGAAACCTGAATTTTGAGCTAAACTTCCAGTAAGAGCATAAGAATAATATAGCTGGGGAACAATGCCTACTGGTCTTCTTAAACATCAGATTTTTTTTTTAATGGGGTGGGGCGCCTGGGTGGCTCAATCCCTTAGGAATCCGATTTTAGCTTCGGTCATGAGCTCTAGGCTCATGAATTCAAGCCCCACATCGGGTTCTGTGCTGACAGCTCAGAGCCTGGAACCTGCTTCTGATTCTGTCTCCATCTCTCTCCACTCCTCACCCACTTGTGTTCTGTCTGTCTGTCTCTCTTTCTCTCTCAAGAATGAATGAATGAATAAATAAATAAATAAATAAATAAAAATGTAAAAACATAAAAGTAAATTAAAAACATAAAAAAAACAGTGGCATAAGCAATGGCATGACTTTGGGGATGATTAGCATCCTAGTCTAGGTTTTATTTAGTTGTTTGCTTGTTTGTTCGTTAGAGTATAGGGGACACGTACAGTATAGTATTGCGTAACTAATGTTACATTCGTTTCAGGTGTAGGACACAGCGATTGGACAAGTCTACACTATAAGTGTGCTATGCTCACTACACGTGTGGCTACCATCTGTCACCAGACAGGGTTCTTATAGTACCACTGGCTGTATTCCCTATGCTGCATTTTTCATCCCCATGACTTATTTCGTAACTGGAAGTCTGTATCTCCATTCCCCTTCACCCATTTTGCCCATCCCCCTACCCCCTCCCGTCTGGCAACCATCAGTTTCTTCTCTGTATTTATGGGTCTGTTCCTGTGTTTTGTTTGCTTCTTCATGTGTTTCACATATAAGTGAAGTCATAGGGTATTGGATTTTCTCTGTCTGACTTAGCATAATGCCCTCTAGGTCTGTACCCATGTTGCAAATGGCAAGATCTCAGCCTTTTATGGCTGAGAGTTATTCCATTGTGTGTGTGTGTGTGTGTGTGTGTGTGTGTGTACATACACACACACACACACACGCGTGCACGCACACACATGCACACACACACACACACACACACATATATATATATATATATATATATATATATATCACATCTCCTTTATCTAGTCATCTATCAGTGGATACTTGGGCTGCTTCCGTATCTTGATTATTGTAAATAATGCTGCAATAAACATAGGGGTGCCCGTATCTTTTCAAATTGGTGTTTTCATTTTCTTTGGGTAAATACCCAGTGGTAGAATTACTGCATGACATGGTTGTTTGTTTCATTTTTAAACATGCAATGTAATTAACAAACTGTGTTATATATTAGTTTCAGGTGTGCAAAAGAATGATTCAACAATTCTGTACAGTACACAGTGCTCATCATGATAAGTGTATTCTTAATCCCCTTCCCCTATTTTACCCACCCCCCACCCCCCTCCTCTCTGGTAACCATCAGTTTGTTCTCTAGAGGTAAGAGTCTGGTTTTTTTCTGTTTGTCTCTTTTTTTCTTTGTTTATTTGTTTTGTTTCTTAAATTCCAAATGTTAGTGAGATCATATGGTATTCGTCTTTCTCTCGCTGACTTATTTCATAGCATTATGTCTTCTAGATCCATCCACGTTATTGCAAATGGCAAGATTTCATTCTTTTTATGGCTGAATAATATCCCATTATCTATCTATCTATCTATCTATCTATCTATAAATCTTTAGAATTGAGTTTTGAGGAACCTCCATACTGTTTTCTTCCATCATGGCTGCACCACTTTTCATTCCCACCAATAGTGCATGAGTGTTCTTTTTTCTCCACATCCTTGCCAACACCTATTATGTTTTGTCTTTTTCACTCTAGCCGTCCTGACAGATGCGATTTCATTGTAGTTTTGAATTACATTTCCCTGAATATGAATGGTGTTGAGCATCTTTTCATGCGCCTGTGGCCATCTGTATGTCTTCTTTGGAAAGATGTCTATACAAATCCTCTGCCCATTTTTTAATTGGATTCTTTGGGTTTGGGGTTGTTGAATTGTATAGGTTCTTCATATATTTTGGATATTAATCCCATATCAGATATATCTTCTCTCATTCAGTAGGTTGTATTTCCATTTTGTTGATGGTTTCCTTCGCTGTTCAAAAGCTTTTTTAGTTTTCCTGTAATCCCAATAGTTTATTTCTGCTTTTGTTCCCCTGCTTAAGGAGACATCTGAAAAATGTTGCCAAAAACGGATGTCAAAGTGATTACGGCCTATGTTTTTTTTCTAGGAGTTTTATGTTCTCCTTCTCACATAGGTCTTTAATTCCTTTTGAGTTTATTTTGGTTATGGTGTAAGAAAGTGGTCCATTTTCATTCTTTTGCATGTAGCTCTTCAGTTTTCCCAACACCATTTATTGAAGAGACTCTTCTCCATTGTGTATTCTTGCCTCCTTTATTGTAGATTAATTGACCATACAAGCACGGGTTGATTTCTCCCAGACTAGATTCTAACTGGTGACATTTTGCAGCAACTCACTTGTTGTCTGTCACATAGTGGGGTTTAATCAACATTCACTGAAGATATGCAGGTATCTCTCTATATATGTATGTATAACGTGTGTGGTAATGGGTATGGTTTTTGGTAATTATGTATGTAAATTTATTGGGATCAATGGTGGTATACAGGTGGATGGATACTGGGCCGATAGGTTGGAGTAATGCAAAAAAAAGAAAAAAGAAAAAGAAAAAAACCCCACCTATAACGGTGTATAAGATGCTGACAGAATACTTTCTTTAAAAATTTATGTACCAGAGGGGCGCCTGGGTGGTTCAGTTGGTTAAGTGTCCACTCTTGGTCTTGACTCAGGTCATGGTCTCATGGTTCTTGAGTTCGAGCTTTACGTCAGACTGTCATCCAGTGCACTTAGCCATTGTAGACTGCAAGATCGAGCTGCATAAAGGAGGCTTACACTGTGATTCATAGACCTACTTAAACAACAAAAACAAAACCAAAAACAACCCCTTCTCTAGCCACCACCATTCTTGGTAGGTGCTATGGAAACCCTGAAAAGCGGGTCTTTGCAAAGAAGCAGAAAACTTGGTGAGATGGTGTCAGGTCAAGAGCATGGGCTTTGGATTTAACTCAACCAGAACTTGAATCCCCCTCATCCGTTTATTAGCTCTATGATCTCAGGGAGGCTATTTCCATTCGGGACCTCTGGCTCTTGATTTAGGAGAGGAAGGCACCTGCCCATGTCTCCTGTCAGTAGGAAATAAAATTACATTTAGGGAGCTCAGCAGAGTAGCTAGCTCACAGCGGTTGTCAGTAACTCCCTCCCTCCCGCACCGGCAAACTCTCCATCAGCCTCGAACCTGACACCCTTGGGCAAAGACACTTCCTGCCTTCTCCCTTCCCGTCCTCTACCCCACTTAGGTGTTGGGTCAGATGATCTCTTAGGTTCTGTTAAACGATATTAACTGTTTAGTTCTATTTTTTACCGTACAGCTGGGATAGCAGGAGAGTGCATGATACACAGCCTACATTCTACACATTTTATATTAATGAGCCACTCACTGAGCTTTATTACATGGAATCCTCAAGAGAATACCCGGAGGGGACGGTTGCTCTCCCTTTTTACAAGTGAGCAAACCAAGGCAAGAGGCATAGAGAGAAATCGTACTAGGACTCTGGTAGCCACTTGCAGAGAAGACTCTTTTGAAAGGTTTGACAACAGCAAAACAACAAAGCCCTTTATTATAACCCCGGCCTTGAAAGTGGAAATTTCCCAATTTTCACTCCATCCATTCTCCTTCTTCTTGCACTGAAAGCATCAGTCATCTTCCCTCTCTTCTTTGCTGTCCCTTTTAAATACTGCCATTCTAGGCTGAGATCATGACCCTCCTAAGAGCCTTCATCAAACCCTGGGAGGCAACAGGGCTGAACACAGAGACTTCCATACCTGGTGCTCGGACAGCACATGCACAAACAAAGCTGATGCCTGGGAACCCAGCCTCTGCTGCCTCAGGCTGTGGCACTGGCTATGAATTTTTACTGGCTTTCGACTAATTGTCTTTCTTTGGCATTTGACATACTTGTCAATGGATCCCTGGTAAAGCCGGTCTCTTTCTCTAGCCACTGATTTATATTCCCCCCAGAGGGGCTAGATTATGCCCTATACGGTGGGCACGCAGCGAGCTGGAGACCGCCAGTCCAGTCCCAGATTACATAGAGCCTGTCAGGAATTGCACCGAATTGCTGACCAGCCTGGAGTGTCTGGTCAGCCTTGTTCCCAGCCTTTCCCTCCTAGACGCACAAAGCCCAGTTTCAACTAATTCTTAATAATGCAATTAAATTTTTGGAAACCAAAGCTGAGTTTCATATTTAAATGTTGACTTTCAGCACGCAGGAAAGGTTGGCCAAATGCAGGAGTGACTGGAAGATTTTGGCAAAGAGATTAATTGGGATTTTCCATTCTCAGCGAAGCTGCGTGTTAATACACAGGTAATACTCTGTCCTCAGGGGTTCCCAGGGACCAAAGAGTAGGCAAAGCATGAAACTGAAAACCAACATGCCTCATAGGAAATCACTAGTGTTCTCAAAAAGAAAAAGAAAAAAAAAAAAGTCAAGTAGAGGCTGCATTGAACTGTTTCCTCTTTTGAAATGTAACAACACCTACCTCTCAGGGCTGTTGTGGGAATGAAATTAGCACATATATGAACAGGCTAGCACAGGGCCTTGCTCAGAGTAGGAGCAATGAACCTATTTACTTGCTAATAATTCAACCCGGGAAAAGGCACTTGTCTGAGGTTAAATGACCAGGTTTTGAACCTTAAGCTCCAGCTAACTAGCCCAGCTGGTGTCTTCCCACTCTGGGTTCCAATTGACTCCTCTTTCTAATTAGAATAATAATCGTGGCTTCACAGGGTCATGACTAAAAGCACATTAAGGAATGGCAGAAAAAGTTCTTTGCAAACTAGACAGCTTTCTAGACAGAGCACACGGCTAAGGTCAAAGACTTAAATCGCTGGGGTTGAAATCCCAACTCTGTTGTTGTGAGCTGTTCGAGCTGCAGTAAGTTACCTAACCTTTCTGTGCTTCAGCGTCCTGTCTGTAAAGTGGGGATGAAAATACCACTCATTTCATATGGTTGTTGTAAGGATTAAATACGTTCACAAGTGTAAAGTACTTAAAAGAGCACGTACTAAGTACCATATATATGTTAGCTGTTAATTATTTCAAAGCTATGCTTACTAATTTGATGTTTATTTCAAGAATACGTTCATTCTTTTACATTCTTCTGTTATTGTGTTCAAAGTCAACCCCTCCAAGAAACTTTCCTAGATCTCTTGGCTTGAAGCAATCACCCGAAATATTCCCATATTCACCCAAAATATACCAGTTGTAGCTCGGTGATAGCCATTGTCTTTGCTTATGTGTTCGTTGATATCTCTCGCCTGCACTAGCCCTAGAGCCCTGAGTGACAGAGGTTTCCTCTTGTACCTCTGTACGCATGGTCGATGCCCATTAAATATTCACTGAATCGGGTGGAAGGAATGCAAATACATACACATGAATGAACCTAAATATACTGGACAATAGCTAATATCAACCGCTGCGTAACTGCATTTTAAAGACTGAACACAACGGCAACCTTTAGCACCATACCTGATACAGAGTATGTGCTCAGTAAATATCTTTACTTGGAAGGATGGAAAGGTAACTAAATGTATGTTGAGTCCAATGAAAGGCTTCAATTTATTGAGTCCCTCTTACTGAAAACATGTATCAGATGGGTAAGCCACTTGTCCTAGGTGCCAGGGCCAGCTCAAGATAGCGAGAAGAAGAAAAGTAGCTCCTGACTTTAGGTACTCATATTCCAGAGGAGATACAGGCAGTACAGTTGCTAAATAATTACAGGGGCCATAGGTGGTAAGCTGAGAAGGATGGAGTGTTACAGGAACGTGCCTTCAGTTCCTCCGTCACTGCTCTGAGGCTTGCACTGCCTCGATATTAAAATGCATAGATATGTTCATTTGGGATGGCTACACCTTATCTCAAGAAGTAGGGCATGAGGAGAGAAGGTCCTACATCGAATAAAGGAAGAGGGGAGCAAATCACTAACCGGGGTGTGACCGATTACATGCAGCAGGTGAGACCTTAAGCTAAGGGAGGTGGCGCCATGAGCCACGTCTATAGAGTGACCTAGATTTCTTAGCCTCAACCATTTTTATGTCAAATGTTGACAAAACAGTATATGAAACAACCAACCAACCTGAAGACCTGATCTCTCACCAACTCTCCTTCCACCAATAGCTTCACTTCATGAGGTCCCAGTTTTGCTATCAGTTGAGAAATGAGTTTGGACTGGACTAGTTCCAAGGATCATTCTGCCTTTACTATTTTTTTTTTTTTAATTCTATTTTTTAATGCCTGGCTTGATGAGAAAACCAATCCTTTCTCCTAGTTTCAAATACTATGTCTATTTTGCTGAAGCCCAATTTATATCTCCAAACCAGACCTATCTTTCGGGTTCAGGTCTTGCAGAGTCAACTGTCTACTTTGACATCGGAGACATCTCAGACACATCGTGCACAAAGCCAAGTTCTTGACTGCCGGCAGCTGCCCCTCCTACAAACTTCTACTTTGAAGTGTTTCTAACTCAGTAAACGGAAACACATCTACCCAATTGCCCAAATCAGAAACTTGGGATTCATTCTTAATATCCTTCTCTCTTTCACCACCCACTCCCAATCAACCCAATCTTGCTTTCGATCTTGTCAATTCTACCATCAAAGTGTGCCTCAAATCTTTGCACACCTCCCCACCTGCACTGCTAGCTCCCTTCTTCTCTCACCAGGACTCCTACCAGAGCCTCTTAAAGAATCTACTCTTGCCCATTTCTAATCATCTTCCACGTGATAGTTGGGGTGCTTTTCTTAAAACAAAAATCAGATCATGTCATCACCCAGCCTAAAATATCCTAAATGATTTCTCAGTAAACTTAGAACAAACTCTAAATTCCTGCCCATAGGCTACAAAGGCCTCCATCTTCTGGCTCCTGATTCTCCCCCCAAATTCATCTACCACCAGTCTCTGCTTGTGCCATACCGACCTCTTTCAGGTCTCTGACCATGCCATGGGTTTACAGGGTTGTCTGGCCTCTGGTCCCTCTGCCCCGCACACTTCACCCCTCACCCTTGGCCTGCCTAATCCATCCTCCATTTTCACATCTCAGCTTAAAGCTTACTTTCATGGAGGGGCCTGTATCCTAAGTAAATTATGTCCTTCCCCCATTTCACAGTACCTTACTTATTTTCTGCAGCTCCGTTAACATAATTTATAATAAATACTCCTCTGTGGATGTACTTGTGTAATGTTTGTGTCCTCAACTAGACAATGGGCTCCTCCAGGGACAAGTCTGTAATTGTTCTTTGTATATGCAAAGTCTAGCCCAGTGCTTAGCATATAGTAGGTGCTTAATAGATAATTTTTGTGGCTGCAAAGTAGTCAGACCTGAAGATATCAACATATGTGTATCCCATACTAAAAAAGTCTAACCCAGTGGGTGATAAAATAATGAAATACAGTCGACTGTGCCGTTTCTCCAAACTTTTTCATTCCTGACCTCTAGAATCTTCCAGCACTCCTCTGTTTTCTTACTGACACTTCCCAGTTTTCAGAGTTGAGAAGGGACGTATCTTGGTGTTATGTTCCTTCGCTCTGCTCCCCTTGGACACATTTAGCTTTGTGCAGGAATGTGGCTTCCACAGGTGTGGTTGGGTGAGAGGTGTTGGGAACAGGAGGGGTGGAGAGGGAAAAAAAAAAAGGAACCATATGGGGGAGGTGGCTGCCCTTGCACAGCTTGGACATCGTCCCAGCTCACCCACGTCAGAGTTTTTTTTTACTGCCGTATACATCCAGTATTCTCTCCTTCCCACCTCTAGGAATCTAAAAATAAGTGAGCTGTTGATCAAGGGCTTGGTGATGGCAAACCTGGCAAGTATGGGCAGACAGGCTCCCAATTCTAGAAGTTTCCTCTTGCCACTACTGCCTGCTGTCCCTGGCCCCTGTTGAGACTGTTATGCACCCATCTACTAAGTTTGCTGGGTACTTTGTCCCATTTAGGTCCCTACTGTGATAGATTTCAGGAAGTAGGATACGGACTCTTGGGTTGTTTTTAATGTCAACAAAGCTCTGTTGCTTCATCTGCTGAATTATCGCTTTGTCCTGTTATTAAAGATCTTCTCTCTAGCACCCGTACTCCTATTTTCTCTCTTCCTTCCTGTCGAGAACAACTTGCCCTAAATCCCTTTTATATTTACCTCAATATTCATGGGGTCCACTCGGCTCTGGTTGCAGAGACAGAAGGGATAAATGCAGGAATTCTCTTAGGAGGACAGCACTGGCCCATGGCTTTTCCTGTCACTCAGGTCAGGCCTTTGGTAGAAAGTTAACCAACCTCATTTTAGTAACTCACCCAGCAACTCAGTTCCTGGAAAAATTTGTAGAAATCCACCTTGCTGATCCTAGAAAACAGCCCTGATAAATTTGGACTTTGTTTATACCATTTGCTAAGACTGAAGTTAATTCAAAACAAATGATTTTTTTTTTTTCCTTTTGGGTGCAGGGGAGGGCTAGGGAGGGGCTAAGGTAGAAAGAGGAGGAAGAAAGAGGAAGAAGGTACCAAAAAGGAGGATCTAACACTGGATTTCAGTTCCCACTACTGGGAAAAGGTTCATTTCCAATTCTGCATTTCAAGAACAAAAAGACTTTCTGATGATCTTTTTTATTCTCTTTGGATCAGTATGAATCCTTAGCAGTTAATTTATGTCTTCCTGTATTTAAAAGGTTAAAATATTTCAGGAAGTGAAATTAATATATTTAAGGATGGTTACAAAGTCAAGACAGGGCACTCTACATCACCGTTCCCCAAATACAACCTGAGTCACAGAATCTGTTAGGGAATAACCTGGAAGCTTTCCTTAACTATGATAGTTCACTCATTAGTTTGTGTGTTCATTTGGCATTCAACAACTACTTTGAACTGCATATTATAATACCCAAAGTGCTTTCTCTTGCACTGTCCTTGATTCTCCTGAGAACACTGAGAGGTAGTCTTTTAACAGAAATTACCATTTTAGAGAACAAGAAACTGAGACCCACAGAAGTTAATCAGTTGTGGAACTTTAACTGGAACCTAGATCATCAGATTTCACATCAAACTCTCTTTCAGTTCTACCTAACTTTAATTTCACCAACATTTCCTAAGTGAGCAATGTGTTGGGCACAAGTCTAAGAAGACAAAAATGAAGTACTCTTCTCCTTGAGAAACATCTAGCCTATGGAAGAAAGACAGAAATTGAGGCAGGGCTGTGGGGCGGAGGTAAGTGCATGGGTCCTCGGAGTCTGGTGTAGAAAACTGTTGTAGAGAGCCAAGACTGAAAAGAGCAGGAGGGCCTTGTTTCTCCGTTCTCACTGCCACCAAGTCTTAAATTTTTTTTTTTTTTCAACGTTTATTTATTTTTGGGACAGAGAGAGACAGAGCATGAACGGGGGAGGTGCAGAGAGAGAGGGAGACACAGAATCAGAAACAGGCTCCAGGCTCTGAGCCATCAGCCCAGAGCCCGACGCGGGGCTCGAACTCACGGACCGCGAGATCGTGACCTGGCTGAAGTCGGACGCTTAACCGACTGCGCCACCCAGGCGCCCCTCACTGCCACCAAGTCTTAATATGCCTTCTCAAAGGATGGCTTTTATTAACGTCAGAATTCATCTTTCTCCGTCTCATTTTCTTCTGAGCATTTTGCTGGCATTTTAGCACCAGGGCCTCCAAAGAATGAGGCTGTTCTTGGCAACTTAATGTTTACACATTGAAAGCTGCCGGACTAAGTAATTGTTAAGATTTCGGAAATCTTGTCTGGTGGTATTGAGCACGCATCATTATCTCCAGTCCACCCTCTTGGCCGCAGAGAGGAAATGGTTATAACTGCTGGCAGATAAGCCCAACGCTAGGTAGGCTGGGCCTTGCTGACTACGGCGCTATGGAAACTGGTCCGGATACAGGGCTGGCACCTGGAGATATCATCTGCCAGTTTATTACCCAAAGGTCCGGGATGCCCAGAGGGTTGAGGTGAACTTGGGCTTAGTTAAGTAGGCATCAAGCTCTATTAGGTGTGCAGTTCCTGCCAGGGATGGTCTTATGTTCTGACATCCAGACTGCGGATGTTACTGGAGGCTGTGTGCTCTCGGAGAGCATGAGGCTGGGTGACCTGATTGTTCCCAGTAGAACCTGTCAGGTACAAGAAGGTACAAAACCCAGGTCCAGGCAAAGCCCCAGCCTGCAGACTGAACTAGCCTGGTGATCGTGGCTGGGAAGAGAGCCGAGACTCGTGGGGATCTTCCTGCACTGGATGTTGGGTATTACTGGATGGTACCTCGAGACGGCTGGGTTATATCTTGTTCTAATCGAGACTGGATGAAAAATTCGGAGACTGAACCTGCCCAAGGAGGGTGCCAATGCCTCAGAGTGACGTCAGAGTGGGAGGTAGGACACAGCATCTGAGAAGAAGCCATGTGGTTTTGCTTGGCTCGGAATCAGGACATTTGGGGCCCAGTCCTGACTCAGGGACTCTCTTCTGCCTGACCTAAAGCTAGTTTTAGCACCTTTCTGGGCCTTTGTTTCCTCAGTAGTTTGTGTGCTACCTGGGATCAGGGTCCCCTATTGTATTCATATTTGTTTCCTGTCATCTAGCATGATGGCATCTCTTTCATAAAAGACTTTCATTGAGCTGTGTGCTGCGTGAATGAGTGAATAGAGTGGGCTGAGTGTGAAGAATTACATTAGTGATTTCAGGGAAGAGGGGCCTATCAGAACCATGGTCCTCACCCTGGCTGCCTAGATTCTGATGTCTACCCCCAGGCCACTTTTCAAAATCCAGTAGTTCAAATAATAGTATACTCCCCAAAGTTCCTAACAGCCTGTGATTCTCAGAAGAAAAAAAATTTTTGAGGTTTATTTTTTTTTCCTTAGCATTCACTAGCCAAACATGTTATAAGAAACAAAAAATTGGGGCGCCTGAGTGGCTCAGTCGGTTCAGCGTCCGACTTCGGCTCAGGTCATGATCTCGTGGTCCGTGGGTTCGAGCCCCGCCTCGGGCTCTGTGCTGACAGCTCAGAGCCTGGAGCCTGTTTCAGATTCTGTGTCTCCCTCTTTCTCTGACCCTCCCCTGTTCATGCTCTCTCTCTCTCTGTGTCTCAAAAATAAATAAATGTTAAAAAAAAAAAAAAATTAATGTCCTCTAGTTCCAGAAGAATCCCAAAGGCAGTCCATCTACCAGGAAAGCTCCTGGGTGGCCTCACAGAGACAGCAAAGTAACAAGGAAACCCTTGACGTTTGCAAATGCTATAAAACACCAACAAACAAGATAAGCACACTAAGACCAAGGGGGCAGAGGTAGATTAAAGATTTACAGATCTACCTAATTTGGGTCAATGTGCTCAGAAAGGGTGATGTTTTGTTATTGTGAAAACGAGTGTCTCCCAGAATGAAAAGTCTTCTCCAAGAGCGAGTGGGCCACTCTCACTTTTGCTAGAAGGTCCTAAAGATGAGGGCAGCATAAATTTTAGGCCAAACATTCAGAATTGTGAATTAGGGGACTGACTGCACTTAAAAGACTTCACCTAGGGCTTTTCAGTGTCTTCAGCTGTGCTTGTGAGACAGATATAGACAGATAGATAGATACATAGATAGATAAACAGATATCAAACTAATATATACACATTTATATAATTTGAAAGATAAAGAAAAAAATCAAGGGAGGAAAAAAGCATCTGTAATCCTATTACCCAAAGCAGCCAAAATGTTTTCTGCGTATTGTATACTCTTGTTTATATCTAGTCTATTTTTTATGAAGAGTATTTTTTTTTTTAATTTTTTTTTTCAACGTTTATTTATTTTTGGGACAGAGAGAGACAGAGCATGAACGGGGGAGGGGCAGAGAGAGAGAGGGAGACACAGAATCGGAAACAGGCTCCAGGCTCTGAGCCATCAGCCCAGAGCCCGACGCGGGGCTCGAACTCACGGACCGCGAGATCGTGACCTGGCTGAAGTCGGATGCTTAACCGACTGCGCCACCCAGGCGCCCCTATGAAGAGTATTTTTAAACATAGTTGTTAATCTACCATATATGTATATAAAACTTCTTTTCACTTTACCTGTTACCATAGGTGTTTTTCAATTCTTTTTTTTTTTTTTAATTAGTCATATTATACTTGATCATTCTCCATCCAACACCTTTTCCCTCAACCCAGTGATGATGGAACCTCACTTTTTTGTTGTTAGCTATAACACTTAGACACGTATATTCATTCAAAGATTTTTTTTGCCCTATATGTTTGAGTTTTTTCCCTGTACATTGTATGCACTTCAAAGATAGGTTCCTAGAAGTAGAAGTACTGACTCAAAGGGCATGACTGTGTTTGTGATTCTTGAGACATGTGACCAAATAGATCACTGAAAGAGTCATGCTCACCAAAATGTAGTATGACAGGATTCAATTATTTAAATGTCAGCCTCCATAGTGAACAGAAGTATTGGTTCAAAGATTTTACAAGCACTTGGCAGAGACGTTGATAGATGTGGGAAAAGACAGAAAAAAAGGAAGAGACACTTAAGATTCAAGTACAGCATGGGAACTAGACATCGTTGGTAACTGACAATTGGTTAGAAATTAATGAGGCCTTCCTGAATACACATCAAAGTAATAGCGGCTTTTGGTTTACCAAAGTGGATACTGCAGCAAAGTAAGTGATTCAGGGTGGCCTAGATTGATGGGAAGCAACTCTACCGCTAATTTTGGGGGGTGGTCTTTGCAAACCATTCCCCTCTCTGGATCTTTCTCAACTGTAGAACTAATAGGTTGAAGGCTGAGGAGAGTTTAGATTATAGTGTCAAATCCAGACGATGAAGACAAATTCACAGAGTCATGGGGTCCAGTAAGCTATTGGTCTCTAGACACCAGAGTTACAACTCTGATGAGGCCCACGGTTCTATCAGAGTTGTACAATGAAATAGCAGACATTCTAGGAAGCTCTCGGGACTCCCCCAACCTCAATTATGAAGCCTCAAGATCTGTATGTCCCATATGGACTGATGGCAAAGATTTTTCTGGGCCTTGTTTCCACAGAGAATCTCCTCAGAGAAATGTTGAATCAGCAGCTTGATGAGGTGGCTTGAATCATCTACCGCTATAATGACATTTGGCCCTTTGGTGCCTCCTTAGTGTTCTCCTAACCATTCTCTATCTAAATGATGGCATATAGAAATTAGCTAAATTGCTTTCAATTTAGGAAACTAAAAGAATAAATGCAGGTTCTCTCATTTTCTGGACTCTATTTTGGGGGCATTGTTGAGTGAAAGGCAGGATCTCTTCAGATTTCAAGAGAAGCCTGGGTCACCTTTTGGAGGATCCTCTATGGGAGAATGAGATAGAGAGATGGTATATATATATATATATATATATATATATATATATAAAATTTGTGTTTTTTAACAGAAAAATTGAGAATATAATATGGAGAACAACCCTTACCCAATTTCACCCATTATTAACATTTCATCTTAGTATGGTACACTTATAACAATGGAGGAAACAATATTCACACAATATTATTAACTAACATCCATCATGTGCTCAGATTTGTTTAGATTTACCTTCTCTCTTTTTCTGTTAAATACGTGTTGACATGAAGTTATCATGTCTCCTTAGGCTTCTCCTGGCTGTGGCAACTTGTCAGACTTTGTTTTTGATAACCTTGACGGTTTTGAGGAGTACTGGTCAAGCATTTTGTAGGATGCCCTTCTACTGGAATGTGTCTGATGTTTTCCTCATAAATAGACTGGGAAATGGGAGGGAGACCACAGAGGTAAAGAACCATTTTCCCACCTTCTGTCAAAGGTTCATACAATCAACATGGTTTATCATTGGTTGATGATCATGATTGATGATGGTTGATGATTATCATGGTTGATCATTGATATCATGGTTGATGTAGTGTTTGTCTGGTTTCTCCATGTAAAATCACCTCCCCCACCCCCTTCCCATACCACATTCTTCGGAAGGAAGTCACTATGCCCAGCTTATACTTAAGGAGAAAGGAATTATATTCTGCCTCCTTGAGGATAGAGTATCTACATAAATTGTTTGGAATTCTGCTAGGGAAGTTGGGCTCTTCTCTTCCATTTATTAATTTTCCCCATAATTTATTTATATCTGTATGAACTTTGGGTACTTATTTATACTTCGGGTTATAATCTAATATGACTCTACCTTGTTGCTCAAATTTTCCAGCTTTGGCCATTGGGAGCACCTCAGTAGCCCCAGTGGCTCTGAAATATCCCCCATCAATGTAGAGACTTTTTGTTTATCTTGATTTCCCTCCTTCTCCTTCCCCTTCTTCTTCTTCTTTTAGCAAATCTTTATTTTATGGTACAATCTGAGCACTAGGGGTGATCATGGCTACTGTGGCATCATTGCTTCTAGGCCAAATATATTTAACATTTGATATTGTAAATACCAACATGCATACAATCACGATACAACTGCACTATCCTTGAGACAATTCTAGACTTAGTAACAATATGAAGTCACGGCACTGTGGGAGATTATGAGGCTCCTATCCTGCGTCCTGCAGTGAGACCTGCACGCAAAACTTGTGCAGGACAGTCTTCTTTCCATCCTGTCAGTGTGCCCCTAAGACTGAACAGAACCTCCGTGGAGAGCACATCACATGTCCAAATCTTCAGCGTTCTCTCAAAGTAAGGCCACAGCAAATGGCTCTTTTGCAGGGCTGCCCACCCTATATTCACTTTCCATGATAAGCTATGGAAAAACAACAACAACAGTGGATTTAGAACCAGGGCATCAAGGTTCAAGATCTGGCTCTGTCAGCCATTCAGTGTATGTGGAAAATGCCTTCTGTCTGGGCCTCAGTATCCATTTATGTAACACCGGTAGCATTGGATTAATTTGTTGCTAAGGACCCTTTCAGTTCTAGCATATTGTAACCCAGTAGTTTGACATTGAGAGACTCTAATGGGCTCCATGTCTGCTCATCCATGGGCAATAATATTGCAGAAAGTCTAAGCCAAAGGAGAAATGGTGGTAATGGGGAGCTCACTGCTAATAAGTAGGAGCTGCTTTATCACTTCCTGAGGATGCTGAAGTCTGTTAAAGACCCTATTTCATCTAGACAATCAGGCCTGAGAAACTTTAGACCTTTCTTTTTAAAGAATGGAGATCAAAAAAGTATAGGAAATACTGAGTGAAAGTATGTCTTTTATTGCCTTCAAGTTTGTTCTGGAAGATCAAGGCTTTTTTTTTTTTTTTTTTTTTTTTTGGTAAGGGCAAACTCCTCATCTGTTATTTCCTCTCACTTCAAATAATTACCTTTAAGGCCGTGATAGCTGAGCTACCTCTAAGTTTCTTACCAGGAATCTCTCTCTAGGTTTTTTTTTTTTTTTTTTCCTTCCTTCTTGTGTGTGGGGTGTGTGTGTGTGTGTGTGTGTGTGAATGTTATGACATATTTTTCACATCCACATGGGGCCCAGTGGCTTAAAAACTGTCCAGTTTACAAGTGTCATCTCCTTCCTATCATTGACTGGGACAGTTTCCAAAAACAAACAGAAGGCAAAAAAAAAAAAAAACTACAGTACTGAAAATACACTTGAGAGTTGTCACAGCTGATTATGAATGCTGGAGATCAAAGGTACAAGGTCTCAGAACCTGTCTCCTCCAACTCAACTTTAAAAATCTTCAGTTGGTTTTTGAACCCACTCAGCATAACCCCAGACTTTGGTCTACAATTGGTTAAAAATTGATAGAGGGGAGGATTCTAGGACTGCCTTCTTTACTTAGAAGTTTAAATTTTAACCCCTTCCCCCACGCCAGGTACACACATAGATATAGCTCCTTTTCCGTTCCCCCATCTTAAAGTCATGTAAATATGTATCTGGATGTAAAGGTATAGAATTTAGAACAGATAGCTATCATGCAAATCACCCGGGTTATTTCTTCACACGGTTGAGGAAACTGAGTCCTGACAAGTAGTTTTGCTCCAGGTTCTAGAACAGAGTTCCAGGCAGCACTGTAATTAGAAACCCAGGTTTTTTTTGGCAACGAATCCAGGTTGTTGTTGTTTTTTTCTCCCTACCTCGCACCATGCCCCTGAGGAGGTAATGTGTTTTTGTGTGTGTGTCTGTATGTACATATGTTACACAGTCATGGACATGTAGAAAACATGCACCAAGCATCTGTAGTCTGACCTCAGGGAACAGTTTAATGACTCGAATTTCAGGCAGCTGAAAGGTTTCTGCGGGTGGAGGTTGAAATAAACAAGAAAAGCCACTGTGGAGATGTGAATGGAAAAGTACCGAAAGCACTCCCTCCCTCCGCACATTCTTCCGCTCTCCAGCTCTGCCTGCCATCAAGCCGGGCTTCAGATAGGCTTCTGCATAGCCAGGTGTACAGAGGGTGGTGTGGAGAAGAAGGAGAAAAAAAAAAAAAAAAAAAAAACTGCAGGCACAACACGCAAATCAAGTTTTTCCACTTCTGGCCTTAGGTAGTAAAGACAGCTCGGCCGCAGGCAGGGTGGGCCAGCTACCCAGAGTTTACAAACACTCAAGTGCTTTCCTCTCTTCATCCCTTCCTGGTCCAGCTGCTGCTTTCCTTCATGCTAAAGTTTCATAGGAAGTGAAAACCCTGCTATTCAAAACAGTGATCCAGTGCAATCCAGTGCAATAAACAAATGATTAGGTGCCCTGCCCCCCCATCACTTCTCTATTTTAAGCTCCCGATATTTATTTCCATTTTAAATAAGTGAGAAAAGTGTGGAAAATCAGTGTTGTTGGGGGGGGGGGGGGGGACTCTGAGCTAGGCTGAAAAGGTTTCTAAAGAAAAAAAAAATCTCAGAATAAAACAGGCTGAAAGCAGGCAGCATATGGATCAAAATTAAACGTTGACACTTCTTTTTCAGAAGGTAGTAGCTGGAAATCATCTTCTGGTTTTTTTTTAATGTCTCAAAACTTTCTGCTCAATTTCTCTAAAATATACCAAGAAAACTCCTTTCTTTCTCCAAGAATACACGGAGCTCGTTTACAATAGGTCTAAATGAAGAATGTGAAAGAAAAGGAATAGGTAAAATTTTATGCATCAGGTGGACAGTGTCTCCCACACCCACCAGAAGTCACGTAGAATAAATAGCACAGCGCCAGAGACAAACGTAACCAAACCCAATGCCCATCAAAATGCAGTATCGTCAGGACTTGGATTTCGTTCTGAGAAACAATTTACAGATTATAAGGAGCCCAAAGCAGTCTTGCTTTCCTCAATTCTGCCAGAAAACAGGATACTCTCCTCCAAAGCCAGGTAGGCAGATCACCCTCATTCTCCTGAAATGATGCAGGACCCTCAAAGGAATGCCCATTTTCAGTTCTGTCCTGGCGTCACGCATGCCTCTGGTGAGGGCCGCCTCCCCTCTCCAAAGAGTGAAACCTGGGGGGACGTGAGTGATTGATCTGCAACGTTCCTTCCAGTTCTAAAATCTCTAATTCTGAGATGTGAAACCTTAGAGACCTACCAAGGTGTCAGAAGTTCCTGGCAGGTGAAATCAACTTCCTGTTTGGAGCCTCCTTAAAAAGAGGACAAGAAGGTGTTTATTCCAAGGATAGCTTTCTTTTCAGCTATGACTGAATTGTGGGGAACTGGATGCAAAATCTGTTCGTTAATTAAATGTAATATTAGGACCAGGCTATTTGATTTGTAACAAACCTTATATTTACGCAGCAGTTGTGTACCTATTACTATGCCCATCCCCTGGGCAAAGGGCCTGACCTGGTCTTCTGAGTATTAATAGCCAGGGACAATTAAATGATAGGACTGGTGGATACCTAGTCCCTCCAGGTCGACAGGAATCACTCATAAGACCCCAGACATGGAATCTCTCCTTAGAGCTTCTTAAAGATGATTTAAAAGAATCATAGCACTGCTGGAGTGAGGGAGCCCACACAGTGATGCCAACTGGCTACTGATGGGGAGAGATCAAGAATGAGGGAAAGAAGGCCATTCTGGAAGAAATTCAACTGGTATAAAATCTGACAGTTACGCTCCCAGGAATTGAAAAGAGATTGAGGAGTGGGTGCACAATTTTCCTCATTGTTCACTGAGTAGAGAGAAAGGGATCTACCCGAACATAGTCTCTATCTTTAGAATATTTTCAATATTTTTTTCTTTTAATGGTGTCCTTCCGATCAATTTCTTTCAGTGTAAACACTGATTTGGCAAAAAAACAAAGCCAAAAACAAACCAAAACAAACAAAACAGTCGTAGAAATGTGGGACTCTGGCACTTGGTCCCAGAAATAATGTGCTGAAAAGGTTTGATGTCCCTTGTGGTGGGGTTAACTATCTATAAACCAGGCCTGGTAAGTTTTCCCTGTAAGGGCTCCCTGCAAAGAATCAAAAAGGGCTGAGGTACAAGAAGGGTGAATTCCTTCCCAGCCCCCATTTTGGCTGGTTCTATAGCCAGTGGGAGCAGATTTCCCTCTGCTCTGCAGCGCCCCCATGGGGCTAAGATTGGAGTGGCAAAGAGAACGCAGGAGGGACAAACGGTGTTTAAGGTTTGGGTTGGTCAGGGGCGCTGGCAGGGGACCAGTGACACAGGATGGCAACTTTGATGAGAAAAGCCATGAAAAATCATATAAGTAATGTCCATCATAGGATCAGTAATAGGGCAGAGGCGTACATCTCACATTCCAAACCATACAGATACACCCGAGAAACCCTGAAACTCTTGCTGCTCGTAAAGATAGAAAAAATATAGCACATATAAATGCACAGAGAAAATCACTTCAGCAAAATCGGGGTATCATTTTGAATCCAGTGGAATTCATTTAAAACTCTGAAAAGGAAGGGGAAGGAGACAATAAAAAAGCAGATAGTCCGCCTTCTGGCAGAATGAATCTGCACTTGACAGTCTTTGGGGGTAAAATGTTCATTTCAACAACAGTGACAGGATTAGGCCTATGTATATTTTTCAAAAATCCTTTACAAGACAGGCTCTTCTGCAGAGGCTGCAGTAATCCATCTGTCAATAAGTATTAAAATATTCAGATTTCATAGAAACAGATACTTACGCATAGTTCCTAAGCCTCAGACCTTGTGGAAAATAATCAACCCCTTTGGACCTCTCCTGGTTCTAAAATTCCCAACACAGCCTTTTAAAGGTGGTGGTGGGGCGGGGGTGCATTGACAACAGCATTTTCAGCAATAGATCTGAACTTCCCGTGGACTTTTCCTGGGAAAAGGAACCCAAATATCCCAGGAAACAGCCTGCAATCTTTCAGAGCTCTGCTCACTGCTCCATTATAAACTCAAATTTGAGGTTGGGAGAGGTAGATTATTTTGGGACATATCTTTTTTGGAAATTAACATGTGCAGAAATTTTGTGGAACCTTTAAGAACTCATCTGTAATTTAATGAGTCGCCTGAAGGACTCTCCTAGCCAAGGCTCAGAACAGCCTGACCTTTGAAAGCTGCTTCTGGTCCAAACATTTTGGGTTAATTCTTGAGGAATCTGAAATATTATTTTCCCCTCACACCCTTCTTTTAAGAGAGAGACATAAAAGAAACAAGAGTCTCCCTCATTCGGGGATGAGTAGGAGGGGAAAAAACCCCAACCAACATTTAAATAGGGAAACTGGCAGTTCTGAATAAACAAACCAAGGCCCACAGTGAAATGATTCTGCACTGCATTTGCCTTTAAAAAGAAAGGAAAAAAGAAAGAAAGAAAGAAAGAAAGATTTCCCCCTTCTCCTCCTCCTCCCAACTAGGCTCGAAAGCTAAGACTGTGCTGCGTGCAGAGCGCTGTAGTTGTAGCACAGTCTGTTCTAAATACACGCAGTATCTGTGATACTGGCACCGCAGGCCTTTAGAATTCCCTCCGGCTGATCTCTTAAACACAGACAGAAGAGATTTTTTACAACGACCTTGAAACGAGCCGGGGCGGGGGGGGGGGGGGGGGGGGGGGTTCCGGGGGGATCAAGACCTTAAGAAAAAGGAAAACACAAACCTGTATTTGGTTCACATAATTTTGTAGGACACATGCATACACATACCCAAATACACACACGTTCCTTTCAACAAGACATTTCCTAACAGTCAACAATAACAGAAAGAGTAAACCCACCACTTGCTGTCCTGGAAAGAAACAAACCAAACCAAAACAAATCCTTTGAACATGTCCCTCAAGCGCTGGAGTGCCTCCTCTCAGTAAAAGTCCAAGGGAAAGAGGAAAATTGCAGCCTCCCCCCCCCCCCCCGCCCCGCGCCCGCCCCCCAAAAAGTGGGGGTTGGGTTGTTACATGCGATCAAATATTTAAGCTGCTTTCAATAGTATCAATATTAAAATAACACATCTTCTTTAAAACGCATGAGAGATTAGATGGGGAAAAAAATCACACACACACACACACACACACACACACACACACACACACACACCAAAATCCAACCGATGCGGGATCCTACTATTTACGTAACACCACAAACTTGAAAAAGGCAAAAATCAGAAGCAAAAAAATCCGAAAATCGTCAAAATACAACAACCAAAAAATCCCAAGCCACCACATCAACAAGGAAACAAAACAAAACAAAACCAAAAAAATCCGACCCAAATAAAATAAAGCAAATGAACCCACCGAAAACTGCTTGGCAAATATTTTTCTCGTGGTGCCTAATATTCTAGCTGGAAAGAGCTGTGGTGTTTATTGTTTTTTTCTCTTACTCGCCTCTAAAGCTACTATACAGAACAGACTTTTTCCAACGGGTCGAACCTCTCGCTCCCTTTTGTGTATTTAGCTCGAGGAGCCGAGTTTAAGGGTAAGAGACGAGGAATTAGCCCCAGACCCCGGGAAAGCAAAGCGCACTCCCCCTCTTATGTCACCGAATAGCAAATTAGTTCTCAGAATTCCAGAGGCCGAGCTTTGCTACAGCGAAGACGCCGACGTCACAGAGGGGGCGCCCACGTGACGCTGGCGGAGCAGGCTGTACCAACGCGCAGGGTCCGGGGAGGGAGGGACGCCGTCTGGCCCCTCCAGCCTCCAACAGGAACCCCCAAATCTGAGACGTCCAGACGCTGAAGAATTCGAAATCTTCCTGGAACTGGAAAAATACTGTGGCTTTGAGGGCTTTCCATGGGCCAGGAGAGGCAAAAGTCCCGGAGAGCTGACACCGAGTCCTCCCCTGCCACGTAGCAGTGGTAAAGTCCGCAGCTCAAATTCCGAGAATTGAGCTCTGTTGATTCTTAGAACTGGGGTTCTTAGAAGTGGTGATGCAAGAAGTTTCTAGGAAAGGCCGGACACCAGGTGATTATTGCTGTTGCTGCTGCCGCTGCTGCTGCTGCCGCCGCCGCCGCTGGTGCCGCTGGTGCCGCTGCCGCCGCCGCTGCTCATGATCATTATTTTACCTTTTAATTCTTTTTTTTTCCGCTCTTGCCAAATGCTTTGGCTCCAAGTTTCCTATGTGTATCTATTGATATAAATGTATATATTTATTTATTCTAGCTGTCAGGTGTTAAAATAAATGCCGAAGATTAGTCCCACGTCTCTCCCACTCTAGGATATAGATTTTTATATATTTATTATTTTATTCTTGTTGTCTTTGAGTGAATCGGCCGGTTTGGGGAGGCTTTTGCCACCCTCCCTGGTGTTGTTTTGGTTTTGGAAAAGGAGGTGGAGGAGAGGAAGGAGGGGAATTAGGGGGCGGCCGGAGCCGAGAGGACGAGACAGTGTTTTGGGGGGGTGCTCCGGGCAAGTCTGGGGGCTGTCTGGCCCCAGACGACGGAGAGGACGCGCGCTCGCGCTCTCGCTCTTTCTGCTGCTGCTTGCGTACGGCTTGTGATCTCGCTGGATTCGGGCGGCTGTGTTTTTTCCCTCTTTTCTCGCTTGCAAACTGCCTTCCTCGCTCCCTCGCTCCTGCCTCCCCTTCCCTCCCTCCCTCCCTCCTCCTCTCCCTCGCCTCTCCTTCCTTCTCCGCTCCCGTCCTTCTGGGTGACTCCGGGAGACGGGGAGGGAGGCTGCCCGCTCGCTCGCCCCGCTGGCTCCCTTCCATCGGCCTCGCTCCTCTAGATTCCCTGCCTCCGAGCCGAGATTTGGGAGGAAAAATGCAAGCGAACTCCTCGGGTTTTGTTTTTCTCTCCCCCCACCTCCCCATAAACCCAGTTGAAGTATCGTTTCTACTATTTCCTTTTAGAGCCGCGATCTTCCTAACGAGATCCGAGTGTTTTGGTGTCCCCTTACCCTGTGTTTTGGGGGAGGTTTAGCTTGCCTGGGGGCGGGGATGTTGAATACTTTGAAAATTATTCTTTCATGTTGCAGTCGAGGGAGTCAGGAACCCCGCTCACTCCCTCTCCCCATCCCGAGGAGAGCGGCTGGTGGCGGGACAGGGATTTGGGGGGTGGGTGGCAAAGGGGTGCGCGTTTGCACCTGCGGTGCAGTTTAGCGTGCGGGGACTGCGGGAACCTTCACCGGACGGCCCAGACGAGCGGGAAGGTGGCGGGATTTCTGGCGGTCGCGGTGTTTGTGTTTTGGGCGCTGCGTGACTCGGTGTTAGCTCCCAATGGCTGTTCCCCGCCTCTCCTAAATTTTGTCTTATTTTTTCCCATCGTGCGAGCTTTGTAAAAAGACAACTGCCAGCCGGAGAGTAGCCGACATCAGGCTTCAGATTCTCGAGGTCCTTGCACTGGGCGAGGGGAAAAACAAACAGCCCCAGCCCGCGTTCCTACGTGCAAGACCCGGGAGGAGAGAAGGGCACTCTGTGGCTCTGGGTGGGGGGCCTGGCGCGGGAGAAGGGGGCGCGGGCGCGAAAGGGAGATCTTTGTGAGTGATTTTGCAAAAACGGATTGCGAGGTTGGTTGGATTTGCAACCTGTGGCTCTCCTGGAGGGAGTAGGAATGGGGGAAGGCGGCGGCGGCGGCGGCCCGGGGCGGGAGCGGGTGGGAGTTGGAGCCTCGGAAATCGGCTGGGCTCTTGGGCAGCGGGAACTAGGGGCCACCCCGCTGCGGGATGTAGTGACCGTGGTCAGTGTCTTGAGAACTGTGGATTGCGTTGCCTTTATGATGCTGTGTTATTGGAACTCTGGCGAAAAATGAACTAGTGTTACAATAATGAGTTTTAAAACTCTCCCATGGAAAACAAAAACACAACCCAATAGATTTTAAAAAGAAAGGAAGAAAGAAAGAAAGAAAGAAAGAAAGAAAGAAAGAAAGAAAGAAAGAGAGAAGAAAAGACCTTTCTATAGGGTGCCCCTTTTTGCAATGGTTAAGACTTGGTGGTGAGGGTCCAGACTGCTGAACAGGGAGAAAACCCCCAAACAGGATACCGAAAGTCCAGAGCTGTTACTGGGTCCCTCACAGATGATCACAGAAAGCTGGACATCCCCATCACCACCACCACCAGCTACAGGAAACTAATTTAATTTTTTAATGGATTTTATTTTCCATTCAGGTTATAGTTTCCAGGAGGAAAATCTTGTCACTCTTTACTTTTTCTAAGTGTCAATACATGCATTTTTTTTTTCTGTCAAAAAAAAAAAAAAAAAAAAGTGGGGCAGGACAGAGGGAACCAGGGAAAGGGCTGTTTAGAAATACAGTTTGTGGCTCTGAGCGATGCCACCGGCTTCCTCTACAGAGACTGTCAGTTTCCCTTTTTCTTTGCAAGGTGTGTGTGGTTTTAATAAATAACTTTAAAAAATAAGAGGGGGGCCGGCAAGATCTGTCAGGAGACAGGTATCTATTTTGCTCACTATTTACTACCAAGAGCCTTTGGCACTGGAACAGAACCTCGTAAATCTGCAGCCCAAGTTGAAGTTCATCTGGCCCTAGTCCACACGCTATTCCTGGAGGTAGCAAACATGAGCTCAAAGGAATGAGGTGAAATCACATTCTTGCTTTAAAATATATACCATTTTTTTTCTTTTTAAGGAGAAAGGATATTGTCTCAGAGGGGAGGAGGAAATGGAAAGAGTGTGCCAGAAGATGGGCATTCCCTTGCTAAATGGCTGCAGTTGAGTCCTCAGGCTGAAATAGAAACCTGTAGATGGGAAATATTTCCCCCTCCCCCCACTTATAAATAGAAGTTTCCAATATCCTATTTGGAAGACTCTCCAATACTGCAGGCCCAAGCACTGGCTGGTTTTAAGGGTCTGTTGATAGTGACAATAAGGCCAGAAGCTGCTGGTAAACGGGGCAGCTTGAAGGAGAAGGAAGCCAGAAGAGGGAATTCTCCAATTGGCCTTTTCGTCTGTGCTGTTCTGAAGGGTTTTACCCCATGCTTTCTTGAAAAGACTCTCCAATTTATTCTGGGTTTGGTGGACAGGAATGGGACTCAAAACTCTTAAGCTGTCGTTTGCTGAGCCCTGAAGAGTTCCAGTTATTGGTTGAGTAAAAGCGTAGCCAGGACTAGATGTCAAAATCCTTCCTTCCCTCTCTCCCCTGCCCGGTAGCCACACTCACAACCCACTTTATTGTGAAAAACTTAGAGATTCGGAGGTGGTGGTGCGGCAGCGCCACCCCTCGGTGGGTGAAACTCTATTTGCGAAAGTCAAATATTTGGAAAACATTGTGAAATGACCTTATGAGGATTTTTTTTTCTTTAGAAAAAGGAGATAAAACTACCTTTAAAAACAAAAAGGACTTTGTAGTAGATCTCTCAAATGGGGAGGAAAAGAGTTGCTTTCCAGCTAGGATACTGTCATAACAGGCAAAGAAGTTCCGTGTGTGTGTGTGTGTGTGTGTGTGTGTGTGTGTGTGTGTACGCGCGCCCGCGGAGGGTCGCCTAGCTGGCTTTTAGGTGAGTTCTCCTGACGGAGGTAGCCTCCTTCCCCCTTGGACTTGACTTCTCAGAGCACCTGAATTCTGTTGCCAGTCTGACACTGACAGAAGGAGGAATGTGTTGGTGTAAAAACAAACCAGTGATTGGAAGTCCTGCAGTTTTGCTGGCGGTGATGGTGGTGGTGTATATGGGGGCTGGGCTGGGGACGCAGGTTTGTGGACGGCGTGGGGGCAATGGTAGGCCAGTCGAGCAGGGTTTGGAGCTCTCTGGGAGTTGAAATAGTGTGGCGCGTGCCGGTTTCCTGCACTGCGCAACAAGTGGGAATGCCGCCGCAGTGATCCGGCCGAGGGTGCTGTGTTGTGGTGAAGCTGGCCCTTTTCTCTTCTTCCCACTCACTGGAAGCCAGGAATGGCTCTTCCCAGTCCTCCCAGCCTCCCAGCCTGTGACCAGCAGCCCCACCAAAAGACCATAATTCGGTGGGGTCTTTGGCCGAGAGCTGTAAGCCTGGGTGGAACCCTGTCCTTGGCCTCCAGGGCCCCTTTTCTCCGTGGGGATCAGGAGTTGATTCCCGGGTCGACCAGTATTTGGCAAGAAACTCTGCTAATACCTTCGAGTTCCACTCTGCTTTTTGAAGACAAGCGCTCCCTTTCCTCCCTTCTAATATATTCAGCCCTTCCGGCTGGAAAAAAATCACCGTATAATTTGTGAACGCAGCTCCAGATACCGTGTTGTGGCTGCTAGAGGAGTGCGCATCGGGAAGAACGGAATTACATCCAGTAAATTAAACGTTTTGCAGAGTTGCTTGTAGAGGCAACCTCCTCCCCCTAAAAGATCAAAAAAGAAAGAAAGAAGGAAAAGGAAAGAAAGAAAGAAAAAAGAAAAAGAAAAGCCGGGGGGCAGTCGGTTGTGGAAGGCTGTGGAGGCGCGGTAATTTTCGAACGTACTGAGTCTGCCACCTAGTGGTAGATCGTAGCCGAGTTCCTCGTCTGGGGCGGTGGGCAGCCCCTGTCACCTTCGGGTTTCCCAAGTATCCCCATCAGGTACTAGGACTGACAGAGGAGGAGACCATCCAGTGAGGATGACATCCGACCTCCAAAGTTTTGGTAAGATGGATGGAGATTAGGAATCCTCCAGTTGCTTGTCCTGCCCACGGTCCCCCAGTGAGGGGCATCAGCCTCCACTAAGAGAACCTTAAGATAACCCGTATTGAATACACTATCTCTCTGTCTCCGTGGCTTCTCCCTGGGTGAAGTGGGGGGGTGGCGGGAAGCCTTGGGGGCTCTAGGACATAAAGCTCTTGACAACTGAGGAAACAGGCCTCATGAGGGTGGTCTGTTACTGGTGAGTTAGTACCCTAACTGGGACAGATTTTTTACTTTCTGAATTCCAGGTCAGTGACTTAAATAAAGTCAAAGGCGAGTTTATCTCTGCTCCTTTGGCGTACCTAAGAGAAAGGAGCAGCAGTGAGATCCATGATTTTAATGTCTCAGGTCAGCATAGCTGGAAACAGTTACCCAGGTGCCTTGGAGGAGTTTCAGAAAGTATGGCATAAGATTTTCAGTGACAGGTACGGACAGCCTAATGTACTGATGAGGGTGGCGGTCTCAGATCTTGAGGAGGGTGCTTGTGTTAGCGGGTGATTAGGTCCCAGTCCCTAGACTTGCAGAGATGTACCTCGCTTCGCCCCAGGCTCGCATTTGGATACTGAAATAACTCTCTTCCCCTTCCTTCCACGCTGCTTAGTGACTTGACCAGAAATCAGTTATGGAGGGGGGTGAGGAAGATGGCAGGGGGGTCATATGGACAAGCAGGAGGTAATCCCTGTAGAATTTTGGCTACAATAGTTTCTTCTTAAGCAAAGTTTTATTTTCTTGGAGCTGAAAACTTAAGATGGCAAAGCGCGCGTACGGGTGCCGGCGACCCCTAGCGACGGCCGCCGGCGACGCACACCCGCGGGAGGTGCTGCCGTCTCCACCTCCCTGGTCCTAGGAAATCGAGTTCAGCCTCTCCCACTGCGGGAACTGTTGGAGGCCGCGTCGGAGAAACGCGCCTCTGTTCGGGTTGGAAACGAATCTGGGGATGTGTTTGAAGAGCGGTCAAGTTTGACTCATCGCTTTCCAAGGACAGTTAGTGCCTTCCATCTTCATTAAGGTGAATAAAGACCTTGGCTGACTTCTGTCCAGATCAGATTTTTAAAGGCATTGTTTGCTTGGGGACATCATGCCGCTCCCCTGCCCCCGGCAGCCTTTTTGCAAAGGCAGAGCCCAGTCCAGCCTGGATGACCGAGATATCTCTGCTTAGGGACGTAGTTTGTTGGCATTGTCTGCCGGCTCTTTCTGGAAGGCTGTCGCGAGCTGGGCGCATGGGGAGCGTCCCTTCTGCAGCTCCTCTTCAGATCTTGATGATAAAACACATCCCTCTATTTTATTGCATTTCCTAGAAGCTTGCAGGCTTCAAAGAGCGCTGTTGGCAGGAAACGTGATAGAAATAAAGTCAGGACATAATGTCCCCGAACACCTCGGTCATCCAAAGCGCCTGCCGAGGCTACCGCGTTATCAAATTCGCTTTCATTTATTGTCTACTCCACTCTCCCGCCCCCCAGTCAAGAGAGCGAACAGTGTTTCTCCCTTAAAACGAAAACAAGCGCGCGGTTTAACCCCACCCCCTATCGCTGGACCACTGTGGCTAAACTGGAGCAGCCAGTTAGCTGAGAAGCTGCGCGGAAAGGGAGCGCTTGGGCAAGAGCCCTGATGCTGGTTTCACTACGGCAGCTCCAGCTTTAATTAAAATTCCTCGCCCCCCCCCCCCCGCCCCAAACAAGTGCATTGCACTTCCAGATTCTCCTTTGGATTTCTCAGAGAGTTATTGGTGTTATTAGATTACCAATAATCCAAAGGCCGGCCGGGATAGAGAAAGGTGGGGGTGGGGTGGGGATGTGAAAGGCATTCTCCAAATCTGGAGCCTGTGTCTAAAGTAGGTCAATGGGAAGGAGAGGCGGGGCTACATGGATATTGTCGGTTTCTAGCCTTGATAGAGGGCTCTCTCTAGTGTCAGGCAGCGGTAAAACATGATTAGATTTTAGCTCCCGGAACCACGGGACTCCTAATTTCCAATAAGTGCATGTACTTAATTTTAACTTCCCTTCCTAGATACTCACCCCATTCCATATTAAATTTCAACCTTCGCTTTCACCTTTATTCCACCGGGCGAAGGGATGAGAAAGCCTCCAAGTAAGATTTTATGAGGCGGACGAGGCCCAGTCTTTACCTACCGCCCAGACCCCGCCTCCGCCGCTGATGGGATGCGCGACGCAGTGAGAGACCACCCGCGGGTTTTAGGAGAGGACTATGGCTTCAGGGGCTACGTCTTTGGTGCCCCTCGCCCCGGAAAATTACTCTTGGAGCCCACTACTAGGACCAATTAGGAGAAGGCGCCCAGGGGTTATAATTCCGAGGAAGGCCATGAGAAAGCTAGGCAATCCAGGAGCGCGCCCATGCGCGCGCTGGGGTCAGCTCCCCGGTCCCTGCGCAATCCTAACCGCCTCTCTACGTGTTTCGGAGAAATCGGATTCCGAAATCCCGAAACCTAGCCAGGTTTGGCCTGGCAGCTCCTATTCTAAAGACTTTGGGCGGAAACCGAGCTAAGCAGGGTTCCCCTACTTGCCAACGTAGGCGGAAGGGGCTTTCGGTTTGGTTTTGCTCCAGGTCGGCTGGTGCGCACTGGCTGGAGACCCTCAGTCCTAGGGACTCCCATCTTTCTACTTTGACGCCTGGCCTATAACCAGCCCCTTAAGGGGAGTGGGGAGGGGTGGAGCAAGCAAAAAGAGAGAAAGGAAAAAAAAAAAAAGAGAGAGAAAAATAAATAAATGACACACCAGGCAAACAAACACCAGAATTAGGCAATTCTAAGTCCTGAAATGAGTTTCGGATTGGACCCGAATTCCTGGGTTCTGGACCGGCTCTGCTACTCACTTGCGCGACTTTCCCCATGTATAAAATTTTTGTGGGGGAAGGGTTGGACCGCGTGAACTCAGAATCCTGGATCGGGCGCCGGCGAGGGATTTAGGGGAAAGTGTGCCTATTCCCCGCGAGCCTCCCTGGGCGGCCCCCCCTCCCCGGGTGAATCCCCGGCGGCCCTCGCGCCTCAGGCAGCGATCCTGGCGGCCGTCGGGGGCCGGCAGCTTCCTGGAAAGTTACTTCTCGTTGGAGCCGGCGATAGGCAGAGAGTGTTCTGTGAAATCCGCTGAGCTGAGATCGACTACGTTCCGGGAATGAGAGGGCTGTGCCATTCCCCTCACTGCCCACTGCCTTGACGGCGTAACAGGAAAAAAAAAAAAAAAAAAAAAAAAAAAAGGCACACACAATGTTAGCTACCGAAGTGTACGAAACGTTTTATTTGAATGTAACCAAATTAAAGGTTGCCACGATCTCACCACGGGGCCTCCGACGCGCCTGCGGGGGCTTCGAGGCAGATGGGCCGCGGCGCCCGCAGAACGCCCGGGGGTGGGCGGTCCCTGGCGGGCAGGTACGGTAAGGTCGGGGTGGGCGCATCTGCCCGGGCTTGCTGTGGCGCGCAGGGCTCCGGTTTGTGCCCGTGTGAGCGTGTGAGAGGAAGCGCAGTGCCCGCCGAGCGGGAGAGGCAGGGAAAGGGTGGATGGGGGCTTTCGTGTTGGCTCACTCTCTCTCTCTTAACCTGGCTCTCGTTCTTTTCTGCCCTCCTCTCTTGTCTCTCCGCCTTCTCCTTCGGCTGCCTTCTCTTCCCTCTCTGCCTTTTGTACAGGGAGAGGGTCCCTCGTTTTTCTTCTCCAGCTGCTCTGAAAGATCTGCCTTCTCCTCAAGGTGCCGAATTGAAAATCCCGAGGGAAAAGGCAGAGGAGAGAAAGTGTGTGGGTGGAAAGACAATATTTAGGTCTCACTTCGTGGTTACTGCGGCTGGGGCCGGGTAGGGGTGGGGGGAGCCCACGTCTGGGCCCTTGCAGTTGTCAGTTTCTCTTTGACAGCCCTGTTCTTTTGGCGGTTGTTTCTGTGTAATGAGTATTGTGTGTGGCGTCCATGGGATTCGGGCTGAAGCTTAGTAAGACAGAGTTTGTCCAGGACTTTGCTGGAGATTAGCTTTCAGTCTTGGGCAAGGCTTATCCCATGAAGCGTCAGTGGCCTCCCCAGTAAATCAGGGCTGTTATAAAGATCACATACGATGATGGATGGGGAAGGCCTGAGTGGTCTGTAGGAAACAAAGCAGCTGCTAGGGGTCCTTCCACACTTGCAGCAAATAGAGGGAGGCATGGCTTCCCACATCCACCTTAACACGCACTCACTAGCTGTGAGGCCCCCTAAGATAGACCCAGCTGAAGAAGAGGTGGGCTTAATAAGGATGTGAGCCTCAGTGTATGTGCGTTTGTTTTTGACCAAGCCAGGCAGAGGTTTAGGATGAAAAGTGCCCAGCCCCAGGGCCTGGCTGACAGACCCACCCCCACCCCCACCCCACCCGCAGGGGGCAGGAGGTGGGAACGTGTTGTTTGTTTGCTTCGATCTGCATATGGAGTGAGTCATTGCCACTCGTCAAGGTGAAATGGCAGATCTGGGCTTCCTGTGGTTCCAAAAATCTGTGAGTGGAAATCCACAAGCGAGCTGGTGGTTGAAGCTGGCTAAAGGAGAGCCTTAGATATTCCAGAAGTGTTCAGGGATGTTTTGCACCGGGGGAAGAGAAGACGGTTTGTAAATGAATCTCTCACGCGTCTCCAGTGTTCTTTTTCAACAGAGACAATCATTGAACTTTGGTTAGGACAGTTCAGTGTATTTCTCTTTGCCCGTCTTGAGTTAGGATGGGGAGAGGAGGAAATAGGTTCTTTCCTCTCCTTCTTTTCCTCTCCCTTCCCCCACTCCCTTCCCTTATCCTCACTCACTCACATGCACACACTAACCTTGAAGCCGATGGGATTGAGTGACTGGCACTTGGGACCACAGAGAAATGTCAGAGTGTTTGGTTACAGACTCAAGGAAACCTCTCATTTTAGAATGCTCATTTGGTAAGATTCAGCAGCCTGGAATGGGGGCAAAGTGTTTGTGTGGGGGAAGGAACTTAAGAATGAGATTCACCCACATTAGGGTGCTGTCTTGCATGTTCTACAGCACGTAGGCTGATTTGGAAAAGGGACAGGAACTTGAGCCAGAAGACCTAGGGCCGGGCCACTAACCATCTACGTGGCCCAACATGACCTCCCTGGCCTCAGGCCCCTTTACCCGGAAAATAGCTCTAAAGGGCTATGATTTTGAAAGGGGTTGGGGGGGGGGGAGCTGAAAAGGATTCAGATACTGTTTTATGTTGCAGCCCACATGTGATCATAAATAAGAGTCCTACACCTGTGCTTTAAAATTATTTTGTTTCAGAAAAACCAATTTGGAGCGGGTACATATTCCATGAGTCCTCCCTGGCCAGTTCTCAGCCAAAGCACACAATTAAATCTTTCACCAGCAGAGGGAGCACAAGCTTGGAAGTTTGTAGTACTGTGGTCTCAGACCCAGGAGGGAAAGAAGAAACTTTGAAAAAGACAAAGATTCTCAAGGAAAGCATAGCTAAGCCATCTCGGGGTGTATTCTGCAGATCCTGTGGTTATTAAGTGCTTCTTAATACCTCTTTTGTCCTAAGCAAACCACTTGAACTCCTGGGCCTCAGTTTTGTCAGCAGCTAAATGGGGATAAATGATATTGACCCAGTAGACGTTGAGAAATCATTGTAAGACTTGAAAGATAATATTTTAGCAGGTTTTGAAAACCGTCCACATCTTTAAGCCCCCCCCCCCCCACCGAAGGATCATTCTCATTGATATTGAAAGAACCACTTTCCTTGTATTTTTCTTTCCCATAAACTCGGGCAGGGGGCGGGGGGCGGGCTTTGGTTGGTATACATTTCTTACTTTGAGACAGGAACGGTGTGTGTATATGTACGTGTATTTAATGTGTGCCAATTGCGTCCCTGGTAGTCAGGATAAAAACATTATTATTGCATAGCTTTGGGTGCCTTTGTTTCCGCAAGCGCAGACCTGGAAAAATGTTTGCTGGCTTGTGGTAAAACCACTCCAGCTGGCAGGCTGAAGCTATCAAAGTAGAACCAAATACGTGTGTCCTAAAATAAGACTGTAGTGGACAATCTAACATTCATGAAATCAATTTCTCTTTGCTTTTTTTCTCTTCCCTGCAGATTTTAAGCAACATTTTGGACTGTGAATCAAGGCATTGGGTAAGTAAATCTAATTATATGCTTTAAAACTTTGTGGACAAACTGTTTCTTTTGAAATTTGCCAATGCATGTGTTGCTGTGAACTTGGCCACTTTTCATTAGATGAGATAAAGAATAGCCAGTTCCCTTCTGCATCGTTCCCAGGCCTCACCCACTCACCCCTGTGTTAGACTATCTTCACCGTCGTGTGATCATTCACACCCTCTCTCATTTCTTGGATCGGATCCAATGTAGCCACCTACTATGCTCCAGCAGCACGCTGGGTGCTTGAAGTACATTCAGACAATTCTAAAGCCTAAAAGAGGAGAGAACAGATGGTGGCTAGGATAAGGAAATGAGATTCGGACAAGAATAGCTGTGATTTTTGAGAACCTACTATAGCCCAGGCACATATCTCTAAATTTTACAAACACATAGGTATTACTTCCCCCCGTTTGGGGAAACCAAAGCCCAGAAACAATAAACAGTCTGCCCCATGTCACACAGCTAGCAAAAGGTAAAGCTGGCTTGCTAACCTTCCAAGTGTGGTTTCTCTCCCCTGTAACACACTTAACTGCCTCTCAGTGCCCGGTCGAGTATTTGGTATGTGGGAAAAGCGCTCCACAGATATTCATTCACGTCCGCTTTCCCCGAAAGGCTTTTTTCTAGTCCCACTTGTTAGATAAACATTATTTTTCCCATCTTACAGATGCCCAGAGATGGGCCACAAATTGGTCGAAGACCAAACCCGAGGGACCTCGGTTTTCATCCCACATGTTAGCAGGCCGAGGCTCCTGTTCTCACACTCCTGGCAAACAGGAGTCGGGTGCTGGGGAACCAACAAGATTCTGACCCTTTGCTTTCCAGGCGAAGACAAAATGGCCTCGCCGGCTGACAGCTGTATCCAGTTCACTCGCCATGCCAGCGACGTTCTTCTCAACCTTAACCGCCTGCGGAGCCGTGACATCTTGACCGATGTTGTCATCGTGGTGAGCCGCGAGCAGTTCAGAGCCCATAAGACAGTCCTCATGGCCTGCAGGTGAGGGGTCTGGAGGGGAAAGACGGATGTCTAAAGGCGAGCCGACAGGGTGGGCGGGCAGCGAGGCAGAACAGGCGGACCTTTTGCTGTGTTCGGAATTACATGGCACTTGTCTCCAGACCTCAACCCGTGGCCTGGCAGAGTAGGTTCCCAGGGAGCGAATGAATGCACGCGCTTCTGGGGAAGAAAGAGTTTCTGTTCTTTGGGAATAGAGGGAGAAGAAATCGTATACTGTCCCGAGAAAGGATGTGTTTGGACAATAACATGGAGAATAACTCCAGTTAGAAGAAGTCAGAGGGGGGTTGACAATAGTGTAAGCAAGTGAATTTGATATCTTTTGCCCTTTTATTCTGTAACTATGTGCGTTTAATCCTGTGGCTGTATTTCCATGGGTGTTTCCAAGTTAGGAAGAGTGAGCCGGCCGATTCTTCGTATTTGCCAAGTATTTCACATACACAGAGCTGTGTTTTTTAAGTTTATTTATTTATTTTAAGAGAGACAGAGAGAGAGAGAGAGAGGAGGGCCCGAGAGAGAGGGAGACAGAGAATCCCAGACAGTTCCATCCACACTGTCAGCACAGAGCCCGACGCAGGCCTTGAACTCACAAACCGTGAAATCATGACCTGAGCCAAAATCAAGAGTCAGACGCTTAACTGACCAAGCCACCCAGTGGCCCCCCAGAGCGATTCTATATTACATCTTCTCCCTGGATCTTTGCAGTGGCCTTCTGTGGTATGGAGGCATTACCTCCATTTTATAGACAGTGAAACAAAGACGCAGATAGGTGAGCCGATATAAAGTCAAGGATCTCTATCGCTAGCCGAGAGCTCACTCAACATCTACAGCAAGCACCTGTTTTTGGTTTTTGTTGTTGTTGTTGTTTTTAATGTTTAATTTTTGAGAGAGAGGGAGGGGCAGAGAGAAGGAGACAGAGGATCTGAAGCGGGCTCTGCGCTGACAGCAGAGAGCCCGACGCGGGGCTCGAACCCATGAACCGTGAGGTCATGCCCTGAGCCGAAGGCAGACGCTTCACCGACTGAGCCACGCAGGCGTCCCCAGGACGTATTTTTTAACAGTGGCAAAAACAGAGATTTATAGAGAAATGAAAGTAATAGAAAATACTCACCAAGTGCTTACTGTGTGCCAGGCATCATTCTATGTACCCTTTATGTTTTCGTCCTTGCCGCAACCCTGTCTGGTAGACACCATGGCTCCTGGTTTGCAGATAAGGAAAGCAGGGTGCAGAGAAGTTAAGTATCTCACCCAAGGTTGCACAGCTACTTCCTGGTAAAAGTCTGGCTCGCTTCCAGCAACCCATTAAGAAAGAGCAGAATCCAGACGACAGCCCAGAATCCTGACTTGTGATTGAGTGCTCTTTCCTCCATCAGACAGCATGGTAGCCGGAGTCACGGCCTGAAGTTTCACTTGTGTCTTCGAGGAATATTGACCTTACGGAAGTCTATAGACTTTTAGCAGATCAGTAGACTGTACGCGTAGGCATCATTCTATTTATTTCTCATCGACGCGCAACTTGTTTCTAAAAACATACAATGGCATTTTAAAAATAAGGATCATAGGAAGAGAAATGTTTATCTCAAAGCTAGAGACTAAAAATGGTAACGGCAAATGAGTGCCAAATTTCACTCTGATGATCCATGCACTTAAGACCATAAGGAAAATAGCTTCTGTGACTTTGAGAAAATCATTTAACTTCTGATCTTTGTCCCCCCATTCGTAAAGGGGAGAATGATAATATCTACCTTGCAAGGTTGTGAGGAACACAGGATAATGTATGTAAAGTGCTTAATGACTGTCTGGCATTTAGTTAGCTCTCCATAAATGGCAGTTATTATTAATTGCCACAGAAATTCTGGAGCAAGGCCCAGGGGAGAGAGCAGAGCCCTGACACTGACTGTAACTGATGGCAAATTCTGTCTGTGATAGTGAGACATTTGTTTGTTTTATAGCGGCCTGTTCTATAGCATCTTCACAGACCAGTTGAAATGTAACCTGAGCGTGATCAACCTGGATCCTGAGATCAACCCCGAGGGGTTCTGCATCCTCCTGGACTTCATGTACACGTCTCGGCTCAATCTGCGGGAGGGCAACATCATGGCCGTGATGGCTACGGCTATGTACCTGCAGATGGAGCACGTTGTGGACACTTGCCGGAAGTTTATCAAGGCCAGGTGAGCTGGCGCGGGGTTGGAGGCCTTCAGAGAGCCTTGGTAACGCTTGCGTACAGGATCCTCTGTGATATGCGCAACCTACATTTCCACAATTTTTGGCACACTTCCGCCTTCTTAATTCTTGGGCTCCAGGCAGGTGGTGCTCTCCAGAGAAGCCCTGTGCTTTCCCTCTTGCCTTCTTCTATTCGTTTGACGTGTCCTCTCCTCCCGCCCATCCTGTCAGGCCTAGCTTGGATGCCAGCCCCCACCCACGGATGTTTTTGCAATGGCCACTCTTCCTCCCCCAGCTCTTCCTCTGTGTTCCTAAGCCTTTGGCCTGTCCTTCAGACCTTCCTTCTGTTTTAACTATTTGCATATGTAGTTGAGTTCTCCTTTAGACTTCCGTCACAATGATTTACATAGGCGCCTTAGTTCCCCTACCAGACCGTGGGCTGCTTTACTCACCTTTTACCTTGCCGTTGCCGGGCTCCTACTGGAGAGGACCATTTACTGAATCACCCTGAGTTCACTGGGTCTAATCGCCTACCTGAGGGCCGGTCAGACATGACCGTCCTTTAAAGGTGAGGAACCTGAGAGCCAATCAAGTGAAGGGCTTGGCTAAGTGGAGCAGAGACTCAGGGCTTGACTTTTTTAGAAGCATTTGATTCAGCTGTTCTAGGGTGATTGCACCCCTTATCGCACAGAAGGGTTGCTAGCCTCTGTTTGAACACCTCCAGGAGCCAGGAACCCAGTGTTCTCAGAGCCACACGGTCTCCCCTGGCCGGTTAGAAAGCTCTGCTTTATGGCGAGCCGGAATGTGGCTCCCTTAACCTTTGCTCATTGGTTCTAGCTCTGTTAACTATGAGCATGTTGAGCTGGCCTATTTTTCGCCCACATAATGTCCCTTCAAGTACGGGCAGTGAGAGCTCATTGTCTCCTGTGGGTAATCGTGGTCGCAGGAGCATCATTGCTGTCCTTTGCCAGTGCTTTCACTGGGTCAGGCCTCGTGCTCCGAGTGGTTAAGTAACTCGCTCCAGCTCACGGAGCTGCTGAGTGGCACGGCAGAATTGGAAAGCAGGTCTGGCCGCTTCAGAGCCACGGCTTCCAGGACGGGCATCCGCCACCCGTCCTCCAAAGTCAACTTGCCCAGGACTCTAGCCAGCACAGAGGCTGAGGCCTGTCTTCAACAGGGCACCAGTTTTTTCTGGACCCTCGGAACACGTGGCACCAGGATTGCGTGAATCCTTCCCTCCCTGAGCCTCAGTTTCTGTGTGTGTAAAATGGACACAATAATACCTTTCTCCCTTTGCAGGATTTTGCCTGGGTGAGACGAGATAAGGGCTGGCAAAGCTGCTTTCCCTTCTAGGATATCTGAGGACTTACAGATGCACACACATGTATACTGGTGTGACTAGACATGAGATGTCACGTCTAAGCAGCACAGAGTGTGTGGCGAACTCGCTGCCCTTCTGTGGGTCTCGTCGCCCCTGCTGCGGGCTAGATTGCTGGGTTCCTAGCATAAAGGCCTTGTAACTGAAGTCCTTCCCCCCTCCAGAGCCACATCCCTTACATCTAAGCTGCCCAAGCACAAATGTGGTTACGGACGCCGGGGTCACTGGGAAAGCCCTCTGTTCAACAGCTCTGATTTGGAGGCCCATGTCCCCTCTCTGTTTTCCCCTGCAGTGAAGCCGAGATGGTTCCTGCCATCAAGCCTCCCCGTGACGAGTTTCTGAATAGCCGGATGCTGATGCCCCAAGACATCATGGCCTATCGGGGTCGTGAGGTGATGGAGAATAACCTGCCGCTGAGGAACGCCCCTGGGTGTGAGAGCAGGGCGTTTGCCCCCAGCCTGTACAGCGGCCTGTCCACCCCGCCAGCCTCTTACCCCGTGTACAGCCACCTCCCGGTCAGCAGCTTCCTCTTCTCCGATGAGGAGCTGCGGGATGCCCGGATGCCCGTGGCCAACCCCTTCCCCAAGGAGCGGGCCCTCCCCTGTGATAGTGCCAGGCCCGTACCCGGCGAGTACAGCCGGCCGGCCATGGAGATGCCCCCCAGTGTGTGCCACAGCAGCATCTACTCGCCCAAGGAGGCCGCCCCAGAGGAGGCACGCAGTGACATGCACTACGGCGTGGCCGAGGGCCCCAAGCCGGCCGCCCCCTCGGCCCGGAATGCCCCATACTTCCCCTGTGACAAGGCCGGCAAGGAGGAAGAGAGGCCCTCCTCCGAGGATGAGATCGCCCTGCATTTCGAGCCCCCCAGTGCACCCCTGAACCGGAAGGGTCTGGTGAGTCCGCAGAGCCCGCAGAAGTCTGACTGCCAGCCCAACTCGCCCACGGAGTCCTGCAGCAGCAAGAACGCCTGCATTCTCCAGACCTCCGGTTCGCCGCCGGCCAAGAGCCCCACCGACCCCAAAGCCTGCAACTGGAAGAAGTACAAGTTCATTGTGCTCAACAGCCTCAACCAGAATGCCAAACCAGAGGGGCCCGAGCAGGCGGAGCTGGGCCGCCTTTCCCCTCGAGCCTACACCGCCCCGCCGGCATGCCAGCCGCCCATGGAGCCCGAGAGCCTTGACCTCCAGTCCCCAACCAAGCTTAGCGCCAGCGGGGAGGACTCCACCATCCCACAGGCCAGCCGGCTCAATAACATCGTCAACAGGTGCTTTCCCAGGCAGTCCGGGCCTGGGGTCAGGCCTTCCCACGCGGTCACTTCTTCTGATGGAGGCGGGGCTGTGTTCTTTTCTTGCCTGAATACTGAGTATGTTAGAGGTGTGCAGTGAGCACCCACTGATTGAATTCGCCTAAGTAAGGAAGCATATTAAGCTTTGATCTATTTTGTCAGAGCAAGAGCGGGAAAATCCCCTCGGCGGCAGAAGAGCATTTCATGAATCCCCAGGGCAGCTTCTATGGTCTTGGCAGGGCAGGGCGATCTCGCCCCCGCTTTGGACTGAGCTAGCCTGCAGACTGGGACTGGCCTGGGTCGGGGTGTTGGCCCAGTGTGACCCTGTCAGGGGTCTCAGGGCGTACGTTATTTAGAGGTAGGCTTGAGGATAACTCTGTGGCCCCACATCCAGAGCGAGGCAGCCCAGCTCTGGGCTCACCTGAGCACAGGACGGGAGGGGGCAGCGTCCAGGCCAAGTGGGGTGCTTTATGCTGCCCAGCTGCTGAGGCTCTCTTTCCTCCTGCTCACAGGTCCCTGACCGGCTCCCCCCGCAGCAGCAGCGAGAGCCACTCGCCTCTCTACTTGCACCCCCCCAAGTGCACATCCTGCGGCTCTCAGTCCCCGCAGCACGCAGAGATGTGCCTCCACACCGCCGGCCCCACATTCCCCGAGGAGATGGGAGAGACCCAGTCTGAGTACTCGGATTCCAGCTGTGGTGAGTTCCTTTCCCTCCTTCCCTTCCCTTGCTGGGGAGAAGGAAGGCCCCTGCCTCTGCCCGTGGGGTTCGCCTTTCCATTTCATGTATACTGTTGTTACCGATTGGGAGAAGTCCCCGATTGGAAGGTCACTGGCACTTGACAATCGCCAGTCCATCACCCCACTCTTGGCCTCTTGAACCAGGCAGACCGGAGCGATGGATAGGGTGTTTGAGTTCATCTGGGCTAGGAGAGAATGACCAAACAGCCTTTTCAGCTGCATTCCAGCTAATGTAACCTGTCGGGCTGGCTATAACTCCCAGAGCTTTCTCGGCTGCTGGGGACCCAAAGGCCTGACCTGTGTTAGTTCCCCCCTGCTGGGCCGTGCATTCCGTAAGGACAAGCAGCTGACTGTAATCATTCCTGCGTCTCCCACAGATCCCAGAGAATTTCTAGCATGGAGTAGGCAACTTGGCTAATGTTAGCGGAATTAGATTCGTGGAACTGAATTATTAAATTGAAGTGTTGGATACTTTGTGATTGGCATCCCCAGTTTTTATCAGATAAAAGCCCATCTTTTCCCTCAAGCTCTGGCTGGAGTAGGATAGCCCAGTAATACCTACTCGGGGGTGAACCGCCTGCCATGACACATCATTTTCAAAACGTTAGCACAAAAGGAAAAGAAATCAGTCCCTCACACTGAGGGATTTGGCACAGGGTCATGGATGTATAGCTGGGAGAGCAGGGACTGTCCCCATCTGTCCCCCTGGCCACTTGCCTTTTCTCTGCATCCCGTCCCTTCTCTCTAGGCCACTGTTTCTACTTCCCGTCCTTGTTGGCTCTCCCAATCTCACAGAAGTGTTTGGGGGACATGAAATCCAGAGAGAGATACAGGGTGACCCTGTTCACCATTACTTCCTCATTTAATGACCTCCAAGTGTCATTGGATTTTATATCTTACATTCCTAGAATGCTTTGCGTGATACAGTATGCTCCTATGAGATAGGCCGTGGGGGGTTGCTCTCCTGACTTTGGAGATGGAGACACAGACAGGCTCAGAGAGGTGAAGGGTTTTGCTCGAGGGCTCCCGTGTATGAATGTCAAGAAAACTATGCAGTGATAAGAAAAGGCAGTTGTCAGAGCTCTCTAGACAGGAAGAGCCGGCTGAGCTTTCCTAAAGCTGGCACAGGCCGTGTAGATACCCGTTGGTTTGTTTCCCTCCTGTACCTTAATACTCAAATCTGTCTCCTTTGTCCTCCACGACTGGGACTCTAAATGCTAAGAAAAAGAAAATGCCACAGGCCCCTGGCTCTGGGTTCTCGGGAGCGTCGGGTGGATGGAGGTTGGGGATCAATTTGAGTGCAGCCGCAGAGGGAAGAAGTGGCCTCGGAGCCCTGCCTCCCTTCCTCATTGTGACTTTGGTGTCCCCATCCCCGCCTCCCAACAGAGAACGGGGCCTTCTTCTGTAACGAGTGTGACTGCCGCTTCTCTGAGGAGGCCTCGCTCAAGAGACACACGCTGCAGACCCACAGTGACAAACCCTACAAGTGTGACCGCTGCCAGGCCTCTTTCCGCTACAAGGGCAACCTCGCCAGCCACAAGACTGTGCATACGGGTATGGTCCTGCCCCGCCCCCCCCCCCAACCCCACCTCGGCTGGTCAGGGTTACTGGGACCAGGATGGGGAGAGAACCGTAGAGAAAGCAGAGTGGGGCCCTGGTCCCCGGCGGGCTGAGGCAGGGAGCAGGCCCCGTCCTGACCCGAATGTGGGCCTAGACCTGTCACGTCTTTGCTTGGTGACTCATTCCACTCCCTGTATTGTTTGTCTTTTCTCTGAGAAGCTCTGTCCTGTGTCTCTCCCTTCGCTGGAGTCAGAAAAGTTAATCCCAATGTACAAGCGAAGAAACTAAGGCTGAGAGAGGCAAAGGAGGTTTGGCTTTTGTAAAGCCGGGAAAAAACTTAAAAAGCCTCGTGATTTCCTCCAAGGGCTTGTTCCTGATCGACTTCCATTCCTTTACCACGTAGCTTCCAGTGACCTGATTGTCGTCCAGAGTTGATTCTCCCTTGGTACTTTAAATGTGTCCGTCATCCCAGCAACTTCCCATGAAGGAAGGCTCAGCCCCTCTGTCGGCTTCCTCCACCTGAGCATCTACTCTGACTCAGGCCCCGGCCCTCTCGCACATGGAATCCAGCTGTAGCTGCCATAAGCAGAAAAGCATGTCTTCTCCAAAAGAGAAACTAGAGCAGTCTGATTGTATCTTCCTGGTGAATGGTTTGGTTCCCGTATCGGTCTTAGCCAAGGCGAGAGCTAGAAGAGCCTTCCTACATCGTCTAAATTCACCCCTCAGGTTCCAGAGAGGGAAACTGAGGTCCAGAGGAGGAGAGTGACTTCTCTGAGTCGGCAGTTAGATAATCCTGATGACATGGCCGGTTTCAAGGCCTCCTGGGAGGAACTCCCTCCCTCCCTCCCTCCCTCTCCCACTGCCTGTGTTGTTTCTGCTCTGTCCCCGCCTGCTTCTTGACCCTGGCCGCCTGCAGCCTGTTCCGGCGTGTGTGCGCGTGTTGGGGGTGGTGGCCAGGAAGCAGGCCCCTGGATCCTCTCTCAGACATCTTCCAAGTGAGATAACGCTGAGGGTGGCCCCCGGAAGGGCAGTTTGCTTTGAGATCCAGGGACCCGGGACTGCAGGGACCTCTGTCAAATATGGCTTTCTTTATCCCCTTCCTTTTGGTAATAGGTGAGAAACCCTATCGCTGTAACATCTGTGGAGCCCAGTTCAACCGGCCAGCCAACCTGAAAACCCATACTCGAATCCACTCTGGAGAGAAGCCCTACAAATGCGAAACCTGTGGAGCCAGATTCGTACAAGTGAGCAGGGCCATGGGGAAAGGACCCCTCAGCCTCCGCGTGCTGACGAGGGGCTCCCGGGGGTGGGGGCCGCGGCCCGCCCCAGCGGAGCCTCTCATGCTTTGCCCTTCCGTTCAGGTGGCCCACCTCCGTGCCCACGTGCTCATCCACACTGGAGAGAAGCCCTATCCCTGTGAAATCTGTGGCACCCGTTTCCGGCACCTTCAGACTCTGAAGAGCCACTTGCGAATCCACACGGGAGAGAAACCTTACCATGTATGTGAGCCTCTTGTCACCCCCGTGGGCTGGCCTGGGAGGGGTTGAGGGTAGAGGTGCAGCCAGCAGAGCTGTTTGTGTCAATCTCAGGCACACGGTGGGATGACCACTGAACTAAAGGTCACGAGACCTGGTTTGGGCCTAACTGTCAAAGACACCCTGCTTGACATTGGCTATGTCTCAGTTTGCTCGTCTTTAAAGTGAGGGTATTGGGCTAGGTGATCTGGGCCTTAGGACAGAGGTCCAGACTATAGATCCATTGATTTTGGAGTCATTCATTCATTCCACACTAACTGGCTTCTTACAATTTGCGTCTATGTTGGGCTGGCTACCTGTCTACCTAAGAGGACCTAAGGTGTTTGAGAAACAACAGCCATAGGAGTGGGAAGAGAATCAGAAAAATGTGGTGATGGGGCCCTTGGGGGGCTCAGTCGGTTAAGCATCCGACTCTTGATTTCGGCTCAGGTCATGATCTCACTCACGGTTTGTGGGTTTGAGCCCCGCTTCAGGCTCTGTGCTGACAGTGCGGAGCCTGCTGGGGATTCTCTCTCTCTCTCTCTCTCTCTCTCTCTCTCTCTCTCTCTCTCCCCCTCCTCTGTTTGCGCTGTCCCTCTCTCAAAAGAAACAAATAAACAACAACAACAACAAAAAATGTGGTGACAGAAGGAAAAAAAAGAGAAAAGGCCACTTTAAGAAAAGAGCAGGTGGTCAGCTACACAACACGATGCCGTGAATGGGCCACTGGAATCATAGTGTTCTGGAGCAAGGTTTCAGCCAACCATGGCTTGCGGGCTTATTACTGAACATTTCGTGAGCTAAAAATGGTTTTAATATTTTCAAATGGCTAAAAAATTAAGAAACAATATTTTGTGGCCCATGCAAATTATATAAAATTTAATTTTCAACGTCCATAAAGAAAGTGTTACTGGGACACGGCCGTGCTCCTTTGTTTACGTACTGTCCTTGGGTACTTTCCTACTACAGGGACAGTCTTGTCATCGCGATGTATTTACCATCTGGCTCTTCACCAGTTAGAAATCATTTGCCAATCTCTGCCACCGACGGGGGAGATACTGGCTGGGCAGCTGGGGTGTCTGGTTCTTATTCTGACTTTGACACCAACCTTTTTGGGGCCATAGGCAAGCCCAGACCCTCGCTGTGGACCACAATTTTCTTTCCTGAGAAGGATGCTGTAGATGAGCAGTTTCCAAACCATCCCCTTACAACACTGAGGTTCTTGAATCCTGCTGTCCCTTTCGCTTTTTGAGTTTCTATTTAATTTGAAAAGAGAGTCCCATGGCTTACAAGTGTGGAAACTACTCCGATAGGTGATGCTGACTTTGGTGGCTTTATGGCGTCACTGTAGGTAGGGCTGGGCACAAGAACGAACCAATGAGTGCTTAACCCGTGTCACAAATGTGAGCCGGCAACATGTGGTTATTTTCACCCACTGTTTATCAGTCCCAGAGTGAGAATCTTCTTACTTGCATTTTGTTCTTGGGCAAATTAGTTCATCCTCTCGGTGCCTCTGGTTCCTCATCTGCAAAATGAGCCTGGACGTAGCTGTGTTCCTGGGGCTGTTGTGCTCAGTTACCAGATCCACTCAAGGGTCGGGATGGTGCTGGGCACACAGGAAGAATACAATAAATATGTGCTAGCAGTTTAGATGCACAGATGTCGAGGTAACAGTGACCTTCAGAGTGCACTGCCTCAGTCCTTTACAGAAAGGAAACCCAAGGCACACAGAAGAAACGATGTGCTTGGGTAGGGAAAAGCGCGAGCAGCATCGGAACACGTTAGAAGACAGGGAAGGGCCATTTGCACAAAGCTTATGTGTCCCTTAGCTGGAGCCAGAATTCTCCACCTGGCCTTGGAGGGGGATGAGCGACCCAGATCTCTCAGAGGGAGACCCTCCTTCTCTGGGTCTCTGAGCAATGACACGTTCCCTGGGTTGGTGACAGCTAACAGTCTGCCTCCGGTTTTCCTTCAGTGCGAGAAGTGTAACCTGCATTTCCGTCACAAAAGCCAGCTGCGTCTTCACTTGCGCCAGAAGCACGGCGCTATCACCAACACCAAGGTGCAGTACCGTGTGTCCGCCACTGACCTGCCCCCGGAGCTCCCCAAGGCCTGCTGAAGCATGGAGTGTTGATGCTTTCCATTCGAGTCCCTTCTCAGAAATCTACCCAAAGGATACTGTAACACTTTACGATGTTCATCCCATGATGTAGTGCCTCTTTCATCCACTAGTGCAAATCATAGCTGGGCTGGGGTAGGGGGGGGAGGGGCGGGGGGACCGGGAGCCAAGGCAGCTCCCCTTCCCCTACTGCCATAAAACATTAAGAAAATAATATTGCTTCTTCTCCTATGTGTAAGGCAAACCACGTCAGCAAACGGCAAAATCATTTTATATAGCAGAGCGGGGGGAGTATGCAAAAGTTCTGACTTGACTTGGTCTGCAAAATGAGGAATGTATATGTTTTGTGGGAACAGATGTTTCTTTTGTATGTAAATGTGCATTCTTTTAAAAGAAGAGACTTCGGTATGTTATCAAAGAGAGGGCTTTAATTTTTTTAACCAAAGGTGAAGGAATATATGGCAGAGTTGTAAATATATAAATATATATATATATATAAAATAAATATATATAAACCTAAAAAAGATATATTAAAAATATAAAACTGTGTTAAAGGCTCGATTTTGTATCTGCAGGCAGACACGGATCTGAGAATCTTTATTGAGAAAGAGCACTTAAGAGAATATTTTAAGTATTGCATCTGTATAAGTAAGAAAATATTTTGTCTAAAATGCCTCAGTGTATTTGTATTTTTTTGCAAGTGAAGGTTTACAATTTACAAAGTGTGTATTAAAAAAAAAAAAAAACAACAAAAAGAACAAAAAAAGCTACCGAAGGAAAAATGTGTAGTTTTGTTCTAGTTCTCGGTTTGTATATACCTGTACAACGTGTCCTACGGTGCCTTTTTTCATGGAAGTTTTCAGTGATGGACGAGCACGCCATCCCTTCTGAAGTGTAGGCAGACACAGGGACTTGAAGTCGTCGCTAACTAAGCTCTCTTTGGGAATGTTTGTCTCATCACATTCTGCGTCATGCTTGTGTTAGAACTACTCCGGAGACAGGGTTTGGCTGTGTCTAAACTGCATTACCGCGTTGTAAAATATAGCTGTACAAATACAAGAATAAAACGTTGAAAAGTCAAGTTGGCTCCGTTCCGGAGGTCTTTCCTTGTGTTGGAATCAGGACTCAGGACTCAAATGGGTCTGGTGTCCTCAGCTCGTAACCTAGTGGGAGATGCTCAAGGACAGGAGTGGCTGCTGGCCATGGGGGGCCTCAGAGGGGCCGAGGCTGGGGCTGGTTCCTGGAAGCTTGGCCCGGAGCCGCTGTTGGCCCCCAGACCAGGATGGACTGAGGACTGCAGGCTCCAGACCCGGGCCGTGAGGAGCTCAGGCAGGGGAGGTGAGATGGGTCTCTCACCTCTCTTTCTTTCTGGCTGGTTCTCTTCCGTTTCTTCACTCAGCCCTCTAGGCCGAGTTCTAATGACTTCAGTTCTAGCCTTGCTGACACAAAGGCACCGGCATCGCTGCCTTCCCTGTGTCTTGGAGAATTCGCCCATCCTGTGAAGGCTCATCTTGCCTCCTGGCTTCATAAGCAATTTCTCTCTGCTGGGGTCCAGGGGAAGTATGAAGGCAGGTCTGACCCCATCATACATTTCTCAGCCTTGGTGCCTTTAGAGTCTTTCTGGTACCTGCTGGGTGATTGACAGGTATCTACAGACTCAGAAGGTTTGTGAACGGCTTCCGGCCAAGCAAACCTCCTACCCTGGAGAAGGGCTCTTTGTCCAGAGAACTCTGGTGGAAGGCCCCTATTTCCTCCTGCATGACCTGGGACAACCATTTCCCCTCTGGCTCCTGTCCGTGTGAGGATTAGATTAACTAGATCATTTATGATTCCATGATTCAGACATAAGTTCACCCTGGCTTGCTTTGGCACCTAGTTTTATTTCACCTCAAAAAACCCCAAGGATCAAGTTTGATGGATGAGGTCTAAGAACAGTGAGGACAAGTGCGGTCCTGGCCCCTGGCCCAGAGGAGAAAGGCCGTCCTTGCCCCCTTCCAGGTCCTGGGTGGCCGTGGGGCAGGGCTGTGGAGTGGAGCCCCTCCCCGGGTTCTCAGGCCATGGGTTGGACAGAAGCGGCCTCTGGCAGGGTCTTACGGCAGGCCCTGGGCACGTGTTGAGAAGCGTGTGGGGGCTGACCACCCAAAGCCCCAGAGAGAGCCTCACAAAGTGACACCACCCTCTGCCAGCCACATGGCCTTTTGGTTCAGGTTTCCTTTGAAAATGACTTTAGAGGACTTGCCAGCTCGAGGCCTCAGCTCACCCTGCTCTTTGAAAAGGGAGAAAATGATCCCTCTGCTCCCATAGAAACTTGGCAAAAGAACTTACAAAACAGACAGCTTCAGAAATGAGAATTCACAGGCCTGAGGGAGGCTGGCCCAGGGCCCCTCTGCTCCCCGAGGGCCTCCGAGTTTGTTTATGTGTCATTACTGTTTAATAGAGAGACCATGGGCCGAGGGCAGACAGTGTGGGTGGCGTTCAAGTTCAAACAACATGGAAGATCAAAGAGTAACTGGAGCCAATTGACAATCAATAATGAGTAAAAAGCAAACATCTCTAAACGGATAAGCCAGGACAAAGGGAATGCAGAATTTTTATTACAAAAACAAGTGTGCCGTGAATGCCAATTTTTATAAACACGTAACTTGCAAGACAGGGGGCTCACGATGTCCTTTTCTCTACTGTTGGAACTTTAGAGGAAATGTTTCTGGGGACCAGGTTGGTGGTTGGGGGATAAAACCGGAGAGGCAGGGAACTGAGAATCAAGGACCACTAAGGATCTGGAAGGGATGAGATAGTAAGGATCACCCAGCTCAAATCTGTCACCGAATCCTGAAGGGACAGAGGCAGGAGAGATGAGCAAAGTTGCCTACTGTCACTTCTTTCTGTGCCGACGGTGGTTTTCAAGGCACCTTCATACCAAAGATCCCATTCAGTTCCCACAACCACCACCCCGAGGAGAGTTTACAGGGAGACGGAAACCACACGCCCACCTTGGAAACTCCCCGTCAGTGGCCGTGCCCCCCAGAGCTACAGCTGAACCAGAGGTCCATAATAACACATCAGGCTGCACCTGCCCCCAGAATTTTCCCAAAGAAACTGCTTTATCCTCAGCCCCCACTGAAGAGCCAGAACTTGGGCAGCCAAATCCCACATCATGCAACCCTACCTCCCTGACCACTGATTTGTCTAAGGGTGGACACTGGATCCAAGGGCAGCCCACTTGCAAAGGGCCTGTGGCCCATTACAAAGTATTAGTTATGTAAATTGGGGCTGCTAATGAGTTGAGACACTCAAGTGCTGTGTCCTGGGAATTTATAGTGAAATGTGGACACAGGCAGCCAATCCAGTGTTTCTCAGACTTCAGTCATTTGTGGTCCACCTCCATGACTTTTGCCATAGCATCATGCCCTGATTATTTATGTGCTCTTTTTCTTTACTGTTTATTTATTTTTGAGAGAGACGATGCCTTCTGAGCAGAGAGATGCCTACAAGAAGCGGATCCGGGAGAGTAGCGGGGTCGCATTAATGGCAGAGCCTTGGAGTAAGGTCGCCAGAAGAAGCTTGGAAGCAAAATAACCTTCTAGTAGCTGGTTCTACGAAGCTTGTCATTGAGTAGTCGTTTCTGGTCTTAGATTTCTAAAAGACTCCATCCCTCTTATAATCACTTTTTAATAAGGTCCCTGCTTCTACTGCTACACTACCCATCATTACTTGGGCTGGTCTGTGTGCGTCCCTGTTTCCCAGAACCAAAAGAGGACAATTTACCCAGGTTCCCAGGCATCTGGGGTATCTGCCATTAGGAATATCCTTAAATACTCTTAGATGGGGTGCAGGCTTCTCACAAGTGGAGGCTGAGGCAGGCTGTGATCCCTCAGAAGGAAGTCAAAATACTGGAACCGCTTGGAAATACAGTGTTGTTCCTCCAAGCCCCCAAAGAGGAGGAAGCATCAGCAATCGCTAAGAAAGAGGCCTTATAGACAGGCAGGTGCCGAAGCAAGAGGCCCTGGGGTCTAGGAAGGGGACCTGGTGGGGCCGGGAGTCCCTGCACTACAATATTGGCCCCCTAAGCCCTTGGGGTCTAGCCCTCTCATTAAAGGAATCTGACACATTTAACCCCCAAATGCTTGGCTTCTCAGCACATCTCAAGATGAGTTTCCTGAGTCTCCCTTCCTTCTGCATCCCAAGCAAGCAGGTTGGTTAAAGAACTAGGATGCTTCCTTAGAGTGAGAATTGCAGAATAGTGGGGCCAGATGGAGCCTTGGAGATGGCATTCCTATTTGACAGGTGAAGGAGCTAGGCGCAGAGGGGGAAAGGGACAACCCCTAAGGTCACACCAAGAATTTTTATCAAAGATGGCTCCTGACTCCCACTTGGGTTTATAACATCATCCCAGCCTTCAAGGAGTGGGCAGTCGAGTTGGGAAAACAAAACATGGACAAATATGCAGGTAAGATCACAAAGAAACACAAAGAGATAGAACACGATGGCTAATGAGTGACAGTCCTGTCACTCAGGGGCTTGAGGGGAGTTACGTTCAGAACGGCACGTTGCTCCTTCAGGGCCATAGGAGGCAGGCAGCCTGCTGAGCTGGAGGCCAAGCAGGAGCCTTTTCTGGGCTTCCTATCTCCTTTCTGTAGGACTGCAGTGCCTCCTTCTGTCTGGAAAGAGCTATCCTCCCTGATGTCACCAATAGGAGCCATCTCTGGAGGTGGCTTGGTTTCTTAAGGAGAGCCACAAACCGAGTGGCCCAGACACCAGAAGGGTGTTGTCTCACAGATCTGGAGGATGGAAGTCTGAGATCAGGATGTTGTGAGGATGGGTTTCTTCTGAGGGCTGGGTGGGGGAATCTTACTCCAGTGTTTCCTCCTAGCTCCTGGCATTTGCTGGCACTCCTTGGCACTCCTTTGCTGGGGGAAGCACCACCTTCACATGGCCTTCTCCCTGCGTGCATGTCCCTGTGTCCCACTTTCCCGTTTTTATATGGACGTCAATCAAATTGCTGTAAGACCCACCCTAATGACCTCATCTTCACTAATTATATGTGCAATGACCCCATTTCCAACTGAGGTCACATTCTGAGGTTCTGGGGGTTAGAATTTCAACATAGGAATTCTGAGGGGACACGATTCTTTTTCTTTTAATATAATTTATTGTCAAATTGGCTTATATACAACACCCAGGGCTCATCCCAACCAGGGCCCTCCTCAATGCCCATCGCCCATTTTCCTTCTCTCCCCCCTCCCCACAGTTACCCCCCAGTTTGCTCTCTGTATTTAAGGGTTTCTCATGGTTGGCCTCCCTCCTTCTCTGTTTGTAACTTTTTTTCCCCCTTCCCTTCTCTTGAGGGCACACAACTGAACCCATGGCAGGGAAAAGTCACTCGGCTGAGGTCAGGCCATGCTTCTCCTCTTTCTCTGCCACCCAACTGTGTCCTTCATATCATTGATGTGTCTCACCTTAGGAGAGCATGAGGGGACAAAGCAACCACATTTTGGCTAAACAGAAGGGAGAAGAATCTAGGTCCACGCAGGTCCCTATGGAATAGAGATCACCAAGGATGTGTATACCAGGCCATTATAGGTTTGATAGAAGCCTCTTGACAAGAACTGGAGACTATTATAGTTAACAGTATTTTCAAAACTCATGGAGTTTTGGAGCTTACCCCGGAGGTAGTCTAACCCAGCAGTTCTCGCCATGGAGGACATTTAAATGGCTGCTGACTGCTCCCCAGGTGACACTCGCATGCAGCCAGGGGTGGGAACCTCGAATCCTATCCAGTCCAATCCTCCAGTATGGAGGTTCCTCAAAAAACTAAAAATAGAACTGCCCTGTGACCCAGCAATGGCACTACTAGGCATTTATCTGCAGGATACAGGTGTGCTGTTTCAAAGGGACACATGCACCCCCATGTTTATAACAGCACTATCCACAATAGCCAAAGTATGGAAAGAGCCCAAATGTCCATCGATGGATGAATGGATAAAGAAGATGTGGTATATATATATATATATATACAATGGAGCATTACTCGGCAATCAAAAAGAATGAAATCTTGCTATTTGCAACTACGTGGATGGAACTGGAAGGTATTATGCTAAGCGAAATGAGTCAGAGAAAGACAAATATCATATGACTTCACTCATATGAGGATTTTAAGACACAAAACCAATGAGCACAAGGGAAGGGAAGCAAAAATAATATAAAAACAGGGAGAGACAAAAACATAAGACACTCTTAAATATGGAGAACAAACAGAGGGTCACTGGAGGGATTGTGGGAAGGGGGATGGACTAAATGGGTAAGGGGCACTAAGGAATCTACTCTTGAAATCATTGCTGCACTGTATGCTAACTAACTTGGCTATAAATTAAAAAAATAAAGTAAAATAAATAAAAATAAAAAACTAAAATATTGAGTGTCACAGAAATAAAAAAAATGCAGGGCAAGTTAACAGTGATGTCAATGTGGGGAAAGGGCTCCCCTTTCAAGCTTGAGATTCTCTTAGGTCCTATCCCGTTTAGAAACTGGTTTGGGGGCGCCTGGGTGGCTCAGTCGGTGGAGCATCCGACTTTGGCTCAGGTCATGTTCTTGCAGATCATGAGTTCGAGACCCACATCAGGCTTGCTGCTCTCAGTGCATAGCCCGCTGCAGATCTTCTGTGCCCCCCTCTCTCTCTGTCCCTCCCCAGCTTGCACTCTCTCAAAAATAAATAAAGCATTACAAAAATTAGATTAAATTAAAAAAATAAACTGATTTTGACCATGGGAAGATATTGGAAGTACGGGTCTGCTATGACTCTCAAGAAAGAAGGGCATAATTACACAAGTCTGGGACCACTTTGTGCATGTAGGTGGGACAGCTCGTGTAGCCCTGAACTGAGCCACATTCCAGGGGGGGGGCTTGGGCACACCCTGGCTTGGGGTGTCACACACATCATTTCCTGATAGTGGAACTGTGCTTCGTCTGTCACTATTCCGCCCTCTCTTTCAGTCACATGGAGAAACGTGTCATTTCCCAGACATACCAGGCTTCGGTTTTTGTATGCACCATGCCCTTCATTGAGCATGTCTTTTTCCTAACTTCTATTCTTGCCACCCCCACCCCCCACCCAGGGAATTCTTACAGGACCAGCCACCCATGAATTTCCTCAGCCTAAAAAAAAGTCACGTGCACCTGTCCAGGTTTGTTAAATGATGGAGTGGGAGAGTGAGGTGTGATTAAGGGTTCCAGTTGGCTTTATAGCTCTTCCAGGGCCTGCATTTCTGAAGCAATCTAGCAGACAGCCACCAGGTGGCAGAGTACGCCAAGCAGTGACGGTCACAGGTGCCACTTTCTCTGGCTCCCAGGGAGGTGGGAGCGTGTAAACGGGGTTACTGCTATTTTTTCTACTTGGCTTCCTGTGCTTTGTACCTGCTCCCTTCCTATAACCCTCTTCTTCATCTCTGCAAAGCCATCCAATGGAATTGGCTCGTGGCCTGGGGGATGTGATTTGAGGTCCTCTGGCCCCCAGATCTCTCTTTCAGACCTATTTGGGCGTGTGAATTTCCACTCTGAGAGCCATTCCTTTGTTTCGGGTTTGCAGCTCTCCTTGGACGGAAAGAGGTCATGTCTCAGTCCTCAGGCAAAAGCAGGCCATCCCTTACAGAACCCTGGAGGGAGGCAGGGGCTCATGAGATGACACTAACAACACATATAATTGAATTGGCAGGTCCCCGGGGGCTTTCATTTCCAAGAGCTCACTGAACCCTTACCACAATCTTGTCACTTAAGGAAGAAAAAAATCCCCATCTGGCGGATGAAGAAACTGAGGTTCAGGGAGGATGGCGAGTAAGTGGCAAGGCAGGGGATGGAACATTCGCCTTCTGACTAGCGCCGATGGAACTAGTGTGTCGGCTGTTGAATTAACAAAAAGGTGCCCCTTTCTTCATGCACCCTAGTGTGTGGCTTTTCCAACTGAACAACATAGTCTAAGGAGAGGGTGTAGATGCTTAGAACTGGAAACTCTGAATGTTAGAGAGGAGGCCACCAGGGCATGTCATGTAGCTCAATATCTGTGTCAAAGGGTTGTGACAGTGTCCTGGGATCTGGATGCCTGGTACTGATACGGATTGGCCATACCCTGAGCACCTGGTCACTGCCCTTTAGTGCCGAGGGGCTGGGGCTTGCCTCTTCAGCTTTCCTCTCCCCATCACACTCAGTGGCTTTCCATACATAAGAGGGGAAGGGCATCGTCCAATCCCTGCTGGCCTGGGCCCCCCCACAGTGAGATCTGAGGCAAGCAGCTCTGGCCTTGAGTCAAGGTCACTTGCTTGGTCAGCCAGCCCCTTCTCCCTGGCCCTTGGTTCCTGACGGTGAATGAAAACACTGCACAGGATAATCTCCAAGGCTCCTTCTGGAAACCGTGACCCTGACTTGTCCAGCCTAAGGTACAGTGGGAGACAGAGATTGCTCTTGGTGGGGGTGGCCTGGTAATAGAAATCACTCATGGAGATCATAGAGTTCTAGTCGCCGAAGGCCAGCCCTTTCTCATCCATTGTTCCCAGTGTTTCTGCATTCACTAGACCCAAATTCACAGATCCTGGATTTGGGGCTTCCCTATACGTGCCTTCTGGCATTTTCACAATTCAAAAGGGGCCTTTGAAGGTTGGGGTTGTCATAAAGGCCAACCTACTTAACACTTCACAAGGGGCTCAAAGTTCCTCTGTACTTAACAATTTATCCCTTTGCCAAGGCAAAAATGTTTTCTTTGTAAAAATCGCATTTAATTTCAAAATTAATGTATGTTAAATGCATAAAAACTTGAAAAACTGCTATGACAAAATTAATAACACGAAATAGCATTTCTTGAACATCACAATGTTCCAGGATGTTTAAAAAAATATTTTTTTTTATTTTTACATTATAAATTCACAAGAAGTTACAAAAGTAGTACAGAGAAGTCTTATGGACCCTTCTCCCAGTTTCCCCCAGTGGTAACACCTTACATAACCACAACACAGTATCAAAGCCGACAAGTTGACGTAGTGGGTACAATCTACAGATCTTAATCAGATTTCACCGGTTTTACATGGACTCGTGTGTGTATGTGTAGTTCTATGTGATTTTTATCTCGTGTGTACATTCATGGATCCGTGCTACCCTTTCACCTCCGTTCCCTTCCCCTCCATGCACCCCCTAACCCTTGGCAACCACTGTGCTTCATCTGTATAATTTTGTCATTTAAGAATGTTCTGGGGCCCCTGAGTGGCTCAGTCAGTTAAGCGTCCGACTTCAGCTCAGGTCATGATCTCGTGGTTTGTGAGTTTGAGCCCCGCGTCAGGCTCTGTGCAGACAGCTTGGAGCCTGGAGCCTGTTTCAGATTCTATGACTCTCTCTTTCTCTCTTTCTCACTCTCTCTTCCTCCCCTGCTCACACTCTGTCTCTCTCTTTCTCAAAAATAAAGATTAAAAAAGTTTTTTCAAAGAAAGTTGTATACATGGCATATAATAATAGCAATATAATATGGTGGCATAATAATAACAAACAACATGTATTGAGTGTCCAGTATATGTTGGGAATTATTTCTAGCTCTGTACAACTGGGAGCTCATTGGTTCCCCTCAAAAACCCATTACAATGATCTCTATTATTACCCCCTTCACAGATGTGGAGACTGAGATAATCGCCTAATTTTATTCAGATAGTAACTGGCAGAGCTGAGATTAAAATCCGTATCTTGCTCACGAGTACGAACCTTTATTTATAATATTATGCTATCCTTCTAAATAAGTTCAATATATTTTTTTTCAAAACTAAACGCAGAAAACCATCATTCAACGGTAGCTTCAGAAAATGTCCCATGATTCCTACCGTATACACCCCATTTTCTCAAGACAATGCAATTAAGGGAAAAATTAATAATAAAAAGGAGCTGGAAAATGTGATTTGTCTGTAAATTACAAACACGATTTTACCTCTAAACAACTTGCGGGTCAGGGAAGAAGAGGACAGGAGTTGATTCTAGCAAGGGAGCAAGGGTTCACGGTCAGGATGTCGGGAGATGCAGGGGCAAATGTCTCAGGGCTGTGAACAAAGGAGATACTTTACTGCCCCGGACTGAGCCCAGAAGGGCAGGCACCGTGTTTCCGTCATCCCACTAGCCTCAGAACCTCACCTGACACTCCGCGCTAACAGAGTCAGTAACTGTTTTGTAATAGACTAAGAGATAGACCCCATAGTGGATACTGCGTCCCTTTTCCCAGATCCCAAGTTAAAAACTCGGCAATGTTTACAAAGGCTTTCTGGTTTTTACTGGAGTCACACTGAGAGATCATGACGGGTGGCCGAGCTATGGCCTCACATCACAAATTAACTGCTTTTCCCATTTTTAACAGTTTCCGCCTTCTCCTGATGAAGGATGGCTTTCCTGCAGAGGCCGTATGGTGGCGGTGTCATCAGGCACTGTCTTGCAGGAGCGCAGGTGAGCCCGGATGTGAGGCAGCTGGTGATGTGTGGGGCTGGCCTCAGCTCGGTGCCCAGTACTCACACAGGCTCGCAGTAAGGCTCTGGGGCCCATTCGTCACCATGTACTGAACTGGAAAAGATAGCGATGTGAGGTAGCACTTAAAATGATGCACACCAGGGGTGCCTGAGTGGCTCAGTCGGTTAAGCGACCAACTTCGGCTCAGGTCAGGATCTCGCGGTTTGTGAGTTCGAGCCCTGCATCAGGCGGGCTCTGTGCCCAACAGCTAAAAGCCTGGAGCTGCTTCGGATTCTGCGTCTCCCTATCTCTCTGCCCCTCGCCTGCTCCTCACGTTCTGTCTCTTAATAACAAATAAACGTTAAAAAAAATTTTTTTTAAATCAAAATGATACACACCAAAACATTATGATCCATTTTTAATGAAATATGTTCTGTAATCAAACCGATTCTAACTTTTTATCCATAATAACTTGACACAA